>NC_135417.1:13557558-13645058 GCF_051991245.1 Festucalex cinctus
AGTTATCATTCATCTTCTCTTCCTCCTCTTCCTTATTCACCTCATCACTTGTCCTAATTCCTGGCTGGTTTCTCCTCTTCTTCATTCCTCCTTGTGTTCTCCTCATCACATCCTCCTCCTCCTCGCTTTCTAACCATCGGCCAGTACTCCTCCTTTCTCTTTCTTTTATCCTCGTAATTCCTTCCCACTTTTGTGGTCCCCCCCCCCCCCCCCCCCCCCCCCCATCCTTCATTCCTCCTCTCCTCATCTGCTCCTTCTCTACTCCTCCCCTTCGTGCTCTTTTCATCCTCTGCTTTTTCTCATTTACTCCTTTTTCTTCAATTGTTATCATTCATCTTCTCTTCCTCCTCTTCCTCTTATCCACCTCCTCCCTCCTCAGTACTTTTCCTCATTCCTGGTTCTCCTCATCTTCATTCCTCCATGTGTTCTCCTTATCACATCCTTCTCCTTCTCTCCTCCTCGCTTTCTAACCATCTACTAGTACTCCTCGTTTCTCTTTCCATGTTATCCTCCTAATTCCTTCCCACTTTTGTGGTCCTCCCTCCCCATCCTTCATTGCTCCTCTACCTCCTCATCTGCTCCTCTACTCCTCCCCTTCCGTGCTCTTTTCATCCCCTCTGCTTTTTCTCATTTACTCCTTTTTCTTAGTTATCATTCATCTTCTCTTCCTCCTCTTCCTTATCCACCTGCTCCTTCCTCAGCACTTTTCCTCATTCCTCCTTGTGTTCTCCTCATCACATCCTCCTCCTTTTCCTCCTCTCTTTCTATCCATCTCCAGTACTCCTCCTTTCTTTTATCCTCCTAATTCCTTCCCACTTTTGCAGTCCTCCCTCTCCATCCTTCATTCCTCCTCTCCTCATCTGCTCTATCTCTACTCCTCCCCTTCCGTGCTCTTTTCTTCTCTGCTCTTTCTCATTTACTCCTTTTTCTCATTTACTCCTTTTTCTTCAATCGTTATCGTTCATCTTCTCTTCCTCCTCTTCTTTATCCACCTCCTCATCACTTGTCCTCATTCCTGGCTGGTTTCTCCTCATCTTCATTCCTCGTGTTCTCCTCATCTCTCACTTTCTAACCATCTACCAGTACTCCTCCTTTCTTTCTTTTATCCTCCTAATTCCTTCCCACATTTGCAGTCCTCCCTCCCCATCCTTCATTCCTCCTCTCCTCAGCTGCTCCTTCTCTACTCCTTCCCTTCCCTCCTCTTTTCATCCTCTCTGCTTTTCTAATCTATCCCTTTTTCTTCAATCCTTATCATTCATCTTCTCTTCCCCCGATTCCTTATCCACCTCCTCATCACTTGTCCTCATTCCTGGCTGGTTTCTCCTCATCTTCATTCCTCCTACATCCATCCTCCCTGCAACGTCCCTCCTCTTCTTTATTCCTTTATGCTTTCCGTTTTCTTCTCCTCATCCCTCCTCGCTGGTCCCTGCTTTCTCCTTTCTTCCTCCTCTCCTCCTTCCATCTCTCCTCCCCCCACCTTCATGGCTCCTGGCTCACTCCTCATTTCCTCTCATCCCTTAGGATCATTCCCAGTTTCACGCTGCTTTCCTTTAACATCCACGGCACACATGTTCCCTTTGTGTCGCCTTTTAACGTGTGTGTGTACGTATATGAGACTGCAGACTGCATGTGCGTCTGCTATCATGTCGACCTTAAGTTGTCTGAGAATGTGTGTCCCCACCCCCTGTGTGTGTGTGTGTGTATGTGTGTGTGAAGATTATCCTAAACCCTCTCTAATATTTATCCTGGCCTTTCTAAAGCCACTCTTGTTCAGTTTGGTGAGAACGCAGCATGTGGCTTCTCTCTCACACACACATATGCGCACACACACAGTTGTTTGAAATGGGATATGCTTCGCTCTTAATTGGGCAGGTGTTTTTATAAGGCCGGAGACTTTTTGGCATTTTTACCCCCCCCTTCAATGCTGTTTAACAATTTTGGTGGGAATGTGCGTCTGAGTGGGGACCTCAGTCTTATAACATCAGCTAACAAAAGGCTGCTGCTCAGTGTGAAAGTGAAACATGCACACACAAAGGATGAGATGTAACAAAATGGAAACTTAATAACATATTACAATTATTATCATAAATGTCTTTTGTTCAAAGCCTTGAGTTTGCCCTATTTGCCAGTTTTAAAATGTTATCCTCTACTTTAGCCATTCATTTTCTTAATTTATTCCTCACAAGGGTCGCGGGGGTGCTGGAGCCTATCCCAGCCGGCTTCGGGCAGTAGACCGGGGACAATCGCAGAGGCACAAAGACACAAACACACTCACAAGCACACCTATAGGGACAATTCAGAGCGCCCAATCAACCTGCCATGCATTTCTTTGGATTGTGGGAGGAGACCGAAGTACCCGGAGAAAACCCACACAAGCACGGGGAGAAAATGCAAAATCCACCTGGAAAGCCGAAGCCCGGACTCGATCTCACGTCCCTTGCACTGGGAGGCGGATGTGCTAATCAGTCACCCACCGTGCCGCTCTCTTTGACTTTAATCAAATTTATACCCACATTTTGATGGAATTGAACATGCTCTCAAATTTAAACATCGTAAAACTATTATAAAATCAAAAAACATTCATTTTCTACTTTTAATTACATTTAATTAATTGAAACTACTACAGGGTGTTCCAAAATGGTTGACCTCATTCTAAATGCCCATATCTCGGAAACTACTTGATGGATTTTAATGAAACTAAATAAACTTTATATTGAAGGTTATAGGTTTTATTGGTTAAATTTGCAAAGAAAAATACAAATATTTGTTGGTTCTATGACAGATTTTCATAAATGTTCAACAGCAAGTGGCAGGTTATATTTTGGAATTACAGCCCAAGTGCTTTTTAGGACGTTCAGAACTTCCTTTCCTGTGTTTTGTGTAAGCTCGATGTACACACAAAAACTTTTCTACACAAGCTGTGAACATTTGAGGTCATTTCAATGAAAATTGTCCAAATTATTGGCCTACGAAATGGGGTCAAAAACATTTTGGAACACCCTGTATAATATTTATGACTAAAATGTATTAAAAAAAAAAAACAATGGAGCTCTACATATCGTCGCTGTCCTGTGAAAAACACTTATGTCCATTCTTGCCTTTTTTTTGTATTTTTTATTTTTATTTTTATTTTTTACATTTATGGAATGAAACAGAATGCAGACGTCCCAAAAACGTTAACAAAAAAGGACAGCAAATGATCTGAAAGCTTCTCGTGTGACTCAGTTAAACTGCCACTTATTGCAGATTTTAAATGCAAAGCTCCATGTTACCATGATCTGTTGAAAATCAAGAGTGGGTACGAAAGAGCAATGGAAGTGTACAGTATTTTTTTTTCCCTGCCTGATGCTAAAAATGAAGAATATCATTCACGGAATGTTTGAGTCAGGAGATTTTTGCACTTCCGTTGTCCAGAAAGACAGACAATGCGGGTTGCGCTTGATTGCACTCGAAAAATGTGAAAAATAAAAATAAAAAGCAGGGTTTGGGTGCGTCAACAACAGCTGGAAGAACGATTGGGTTTGACGGTTTGGGTTTGTCATCCCGACGACACTTTTGTGGAGCGAGCACGTCGGCTGCGTCCCGAAATACTTGCAGCGTGTGTTTTGCTTCTCATCAGCACATTCCTCATGCTTTATTCCGGGAGGCTGCGGCCTCAACGTGAGGGTGACACGGCTGTGCCGACAGCGCCAATTTGCCTGCGGCCTTCGCGCTATTTACAGCCTCAACGCAAGTACACAAACGCACACATACAAACAAACACACACAGGAAGAAGACACATTCCACGATACAGAATCCACCAGGAACTTGTACTGTCATTCTGGGTGCATTACTTGTCGAAGTGGCAAAACTTCTTATTATCTGCAGTTTGGATGAGTGATTATGGAGAAAAATAATCACAATGATTTTGATTGATATTGAAATTACAATTAATAAACAATTTTATTCATTGATATCAAAACTTAGTATTTATCCAACTACCAAAACTGTCCTTTAAGTAAACTTTGAACTAGTCAGATAGAAGCTGGTCTTCCGACCAAATGATCCGGGTTTGACTCCCAGTAACTCCCATTATGGTTCACTTTTCTATTTTTTTTTTTTTTTTTTGCTATTTAAATGGACAATAGGAGTCGCTAAACTACAATACGTAACACTTGGTCGTAATTTGGCACATTTCAAAACAACCTATGTAGTAATCAATTTATCTACCAATTATTCAATTGACAAATTGACTAATTGGATGTCATGTTTTGGTTTTGGGGGGTTGGGTTTTGTTTTAGTTTTGGGTATTTATGTTGTCTTTTTTGTCCGGTTTTGTCTCCCCTAGTCTATCATAGTTGACCTTGTCCACCTGTGTGTGTCTCCCCTCTCCGTATGTGTTGCTAATTAGTGCCCTCTGCCTGCTGTGTTTCCCAGGTGTGTCTTGTTAGTGTCTCGTTAGTGTTGTATTTAGAGAGTGGTGTTTGTTCACGCGTTGTAAGCCATGTTAATAGTGTCAACGTCTGGTCAAGTTTCTCAACATCTGGTTTAAGATTCTTCTATTTGTTTTCAAATCTCTCAATGGTCTTGGCCCACCTTATCTCGCCGAGCTCTTGCACCCCTACACACCTGCCCGGCGCCTCAGATCAGCAGACCAGACTCAATTGGAGGTACCGAGGGCTAAGCGGAGGCTTAGAGGAGATCGAGCCTTTGCTGTTGCCAGTCCCTCCCTTTGGAACGACCTACCACTTATGTACAGCACTTTGTATACAGCAACGCCTGTTCTTAAAACGCTTTATAAATTAAGTTGAGTTGAGTTGAGTTGTACTACGTTCTTGGTTCAGTCATTGTTCGTAAATGTTGATGTTTGCAAGTGTCTTATTTTGATTAAACAGAAAATAATCTAATCTAATAATAGTCTTTTTTTCATAAAGGATGACAGAAATCAGGTGGAAAAATACGAGAACTGAATTTTACCAAGGTAAACTGAAAAGTTCTCCAAAAGTTCCAGCGGTGGAAAAACGCCTATTGTAGAACTTTCTTATGGACCCGAGACCTTCTAAGAAACTCAATAAGCTCATCCATAACTGCTCTATATGTTTTACTGTGTGTGGGTGTATGACGACAACCTCTACAATATTTGATATTTCCTGGAAGAGGTGGAGGCTTGTGTTAATTATTGATCGCCCGTCGTCTATTTTTAGAACTGCAGGGAGCTCCACTCTTCAATTTGTAAACGCCGCAGAGACACAACAGACAGCTGCACCAAGACCCGACGCACACACACGTACATATAGTGCTTGCATGCACATACACACACTACATACACTATCTATACACTCACACACACAGACAAGCACACACGTGCACCCCAACATACAGCAGGCCCATCCTCTCCCCTCTCTTTAAGTCTAAAATAGACACAAGCCTCAAACCACAGCTACCAGCGCAGCACTGTGAAAATAACTGTAAAACACACACAGCCCCACGCACGCAAACGCACACACACACACGTGTACTGTACAAGCAGTGCACATGTCTTACTTTGAGCTTTATTTTGATTAATAACCAAAAACAGAAAAATGAAGAGTCCAAACTAGACTAAATCCAAATTAAAAATGCACAATTTATTTTGAAAAACCATTTACGTTGCCAATTAGTTCACTTTTTGTTTTTGCGTTGTCCAATAAATGTGAGTTAAATGCGTTCATAAAAGTACCGCTGAGACCTAATAAATGTTCCCAAACAAGCGCGTGAATTTTACATTGGTGCACAGTAAAAAATGTCTTCACCTCAAAAAGTGACATGATTGTATTACAAGAAGGTTTATTTTTGATAAAAAAAAGACATCTCTGGGAACAAGCAATCATATTTTCAGGGTTTTTCAGTACATAGGCAAGTTCGAATATAATTTGACACTTAACACTGACCTCTATTGGAAGAGATGCAGCGTAATTAAAAGCAAGATGAGGCAGAGAAGGTACCCAACTAAACTCCAGTAATAGCTGTTGTTCCCACGGCGAAGAGAGAATAATGCCTCTAAGTATTGTTTTATGCTTTGTTTGTATGTGTTGCATCATTTTTGTGAAAGCAGCAGGTTGAATTTTTTTTTCTTTTTTTTTTTAGGTTACGGTCATTGTAACATCTATGCTATTTTCTGTTGGCCTGTCTCTAGTGTTTCTAATTATATGTTGGCATTAGGGCCTACCGGCTACTATTAGACAGACTTAAATAATTTGGTGTTTATCCATCCATTTTCTTGACCGCTTATTCCTCACAAGGGTCGCGGGGGCTGCTGGCGCCTATCTCAGCTGGCTCTGGGCAGTAGGCGGGGTACACCCTGGACTGGTTGCCAGCCAATCGCAGTAATTTGGTGTTTAAATTTACATATACAATATATGATTCTTTTTTTGTTTTGTTTTACATTTAAATGTTTTTAAAGCATATGGGAGGAGTGAAATTGTACAACAACAAAAAAAAGTATTTAGATGGTCTCTCCATATATTGTGCACTTCCACCTGTTGCGGGTGAATCCCCCTCGCAATAAACGGGGGTTCACTTTAAACAGCTTCTATTGATAAAGCTACAGTATCATTAAAGCTACAATTAATTATATTGTTGATTTTATGTCCAGTTTTGTTGCTGTGTGTGTCCATCTCAGCCTGTGTTGAAGTCAGGAATGTTCTACCAACCAAAAGCTATCATTTACACTCAATTACACAGTAACACCCACGACAAGCGGGGCTTTTTGTGTACTATCCCAGCATATGTGTGTGCGCGCAAGTGTGTGTTGAGTGAGAGAGAGAGAGAGAGAGAGAGAGAGAGAGACTTTTGCTGTTGGTGTTGTGGAAACATAAACAAGTGTGTACCTCTACGGCTGAGTGAAAAAGCAACATCTGAGAAGGCAAATAAATGTTTACAGCGGCTGTTTGTGTGTATGTGTGATAGACCACTGGCGACCTGACCGGAGGCGGCAAGGAAACACAAACGTAAACACACGCACACACACGAGCACAGGCAAACACTGACTTAATAAACTGACTTGTGGTTTAATATGATAATTACTAGCACGGCTTCACACCCAGCCTCGAAAGTTTTATAGGGCTCTCACAGACCTGATGTCACACACCACGGAGGAAACGAGGGAGCAAGGGGAAGAAGAAGAGATGTATGGAGGGGAAGGAAGAGCGAAGGACAGAAGCAGAAGGAGGGACGCGGGGGCGCTGGGGAAAGCTGCTCGGGGGAAGAAGATAGGGTGGAAGGCAGCAAGGGAAGGAAAGAAAAGGGAAAGGTGTGAAGGAAGGAAGGAAGGAGCAAGGAAAGAAGAAGGAAGGACAGAAGGAAGGAAGGAAGGAAGGAAGGAAGGAAGGAAGGACAGAAGGAAGGAATGAAGGAAGGAGGAAGGAAAGAAGAAGGAAGGACGGAAGGAAAGAAGGAAGAAGGAAGGAAGGAAGGAAGAAAGAAAGGAAGGAAGGATGGAAGGAAGGACAGAAGGAAGGAATGAAGGAAGGAGGAAGGAAAGAAGAAGGAAGGACGGAAGGAAGGAAGGAAGGAAGGAAGGAAGGAAGAAGGAAGGACGGAAGGAAGGAAAGAAGGAAGGACAGAAGGAAGGAAGGAAGAAGGAAGGAAGGAAAGAAGGAAGGAAAGAAGGAAGGACAGAAGGAATGAAACAAGGAATGAATGAATGAAGGAAGGAAAGAAGAACAGGAGGGAAGGAAGGAAGGAAGGAAGGAAGGAAGGAAGGAAGGAAGGAAGGAAGGAAGGGGGAAGGAAGGAAGAAGGAAGGACAGAAGGAAGGAATGAAGGAGGAATGAAGGAAGGAGGGAAAGAAGGAAGGAAGGAAGGAAGGAAGGAAGGAAGGAAGGGGGAAGGAAGGAAGAAGGAAGGACAGAAGGAAGGAATGAAGGAGGAACGAAGGAAGGAGGGAAAGAAGGAAGGAAGGAAGGAAGGAAGGAAGGAATGAAGGAAGGAAGGAAGGAAGGAAGGAAGGAGCCAATGGAGCAAGCAAAGGAGTGAAGGACAAGAGTAGGACATTCGAATGAGAAATGTGTCATAAACCCTCATGTGGACCTGATGCGAGACTCACCGGGGGCCACCAAGTTCTGAACCTGGGCGGGCACCTGGACGTTGGCCTCGGAGGCCAGCGTGAGACGTCCCCCTTTGGCCAGGCGCTCGCACAGCAGCGTGATGTGCTTCTTGAGGCGGGCCGTGTCTCGGGGCAGGCCCAGCTCCGGCCCCCCGGCCTGGGCCAGCGTGGTGGCCTGGTCCTTGGGGCTGCGAGACAGACACGTCCTCAGCAGGTGAGACACGGCCGCGTCGCAGCTCTCCTCCCAGCCCTGAGGGGGAGACGCAAGGGTCATTTTATTTTGAAATTCATTGGGTTAAAATAAGCATTCCAACAACTTTCTTTAGCTTTACTATGAGACAAGCCAAAAAGTACATTTACGCGAATGCTGTCTTGCGCAACAACATTGCACAAATTCTTTTCATGCATACAGTACAACAATAACCTCACAGGGACATCTGACCGAGGCTCCATTGATTATATTTAATATTCCGAGATCCTAAAGTGAGATCATTACGTTTTGCATTAAAAAACGAGCTCCAGCAAGCAATCAAGCGTAGTGATGAGGAAGATAAATGAATAGTAATCACGTCTCACAAAACCCACCGGGCCAGAGTCAACAGTGCAACAAGTGAAGACGTCTTAAATGTGATCCAGCTGAGCTACAAAAAAATTCTAGAAATGTTTAAAAAAAAAAAAAAAAATGAACACAGCTGCAAGGAACTTTTTCTGCATCCATAAAGTTGATGGAGCACTCACACAACACGCGCAATTATTCATACTTGTTTAATACAGACAAGTAAGTATGTGAGGAGGGGGAAAGATGAAATGATATTGGGATGGATGGAGAAGACAGAAATATGTCTCTTACTGGAGATATCTTAATTTTCTTTCTTTCACTCCAAGATCCAGTAAAGAGAATACACATGTGAAAATTGTTGTAAACTCTGCTTATCCTTTGTAGCAGTTGTTTGAAGGTTTATAATTACTGTAATGTTAGCTCATTTCGTTAGCATGTTATTTTATCTATTAGCATTAAGCTAGCAGACACTTGTTGGATCAAATTACATGGTTTGGTTGACCATTTGTTGTTTAAATATAACTGTTGGGTAGATACCCTGCATTTCCAAATATGGTCGAAGTTTACATTTTTTACACTAAGTGGTACTATTGATTCGTCCCCACTTCATGTTATTTTTTTCCCCACATTACTGACTAATTGAGAGTGTGGAAAACAGTTTGAGAACAAATACAGTATATTAATTGCCTTGAATGCTCAACTGTTTTACACCTTTTTAACTATTCCTCACGTGACACTTTGTCATCTCCAGATTGCAACATTTGGATCTTTTTTTTTCAGACAATTACATAACAAGTGAGAGATGCAGTCAGGTCCATAAATCTAATCTTTTTGGCTCTAAACACCACCTCAACGTATTTGAAATGAAATAAATAACTGCCGCTCACTATTTAAGGGTCCAAATGTAATGCGGCAAATTAATCATAAATTTCTATAACGTTTTAATACTTTGTTGTAAATCGTTTGCAATCAACTACAGACTGAAGTCTGGAACGCATAGATGTCGCCAGATGCTTCTTTGCCTTAAAAAAGGAGTCATTGTCCATCTACACTGTGAAGCGCCGTCCGATGATTTCTGAAGCATCTGACTGAATATGAGCAGATAATATTGCTCAAAACACTTCTGAAATTATCCTTCAGCTTTTGTCAGTCACATTATCAATAAATACAAGGGAACCATGAAGTTCCACTATGGGTCATACATGACATGCCCACCTGGCTAATTGTTCAATTATTTTTGGTCCCTTAACCCATTTGCTTCCAAAAACGTATAAATAGGTTCTATTTTAAATATAATCAGTGTCCAAAGACGTATTTATACATTTGTTTTTTATGCTAGAGCATAAAAAAGGCTTTGATGCAGCCTCTGAACTGAAGAGAACAGTTAAAGCAATGGTAGTTATTACAAAAACGGCCAGCAGGTGGCAGCAGAGTATGAGATCAACCAGGGCCATGTTGAAACGAGCTGTTTTCCACACTGTTTGAAACAGATTTGTGAATAATGATGAAACTTCTAATGCTCATTGCTGCAAAATGGAAACAGATAGGAATGTTTACTATTTTTCCTGTTGAAAGAAGAGACTAATCTTTCTTTTTGAAGGTTCCATGTTTTTATCGCAATAGAACACAATATTCAAAATATTCAATATTGCAAAAATCAGTCAAAATCCAGCCAGGAGCGAAGGGGGTTGCATCAGGGAAAATGGCTGGGAGTGAATCAGTTAAAAAGTGTGACATAACATGTTACTTCTTTCATTTCAAATTCATAGTCGTGATGCTTCGAGCCAAAAAGAAATAGAAGATCCAGTGAATTCTACACTGTGACAAACTGACTGTGATCCCGATTTATCCTCACGGGATGGTGAGGAGATCCAGCGCAGTGTAGCTTGTTCTCACACGGTCGTGACTGCACCTCGACTCCTCTGATGATTTTCCCAGACCAGACAGATCAGGACGTTATGTCGTCTGTCTGGAGCGTTCTGCTTCTCGTTGGGATCGCGCCCAGGTGCTGTGCTGGGTCGGGCTCGAACAGCCAGGATTTTTTATTTTTTTTTAAGTCTGACTTTTTCAATTTATCAAGTAAATGACAACATGAATTCTGTATATCCTCCCACAAATGAATGTTTAAGATTGATAGAAACCTCTGGAGGAACTGAAAAAACTACTTAAAAACAAAACATAACAAAAAAAAACACTGTACTTTGTTGCATCTCTACGACGGTGTATTAGGGCCACGTATAAGTATTTTTTTTTAGAGGGCGGGGTCAATATTCCTTGCAAATTTGTCATTTTATAAAGTCTTAAATTTGCGACTTTATAAAGTGGCAGATTTGCGAGAAAAAAAACCCTCAGAAACGTACGAGAAATACAAGTAGCGTACTACTACGCTAATTTGTTAAAATATATATTTACTTGTACATTTATGTTTCCAGAATTATTATGTACACGTTCATACCTTTTGGTATTTTTTTTTTTGTACAAGCATCTAAGTTGATGTGTCGAATCTGCTGCTCTCTGTCATTACCTTGCATTTACCTAAAGTATGCTAGCATCTGATTGGTTAGTGTTAATCTGCTGATAAGAGGTCAGGAAGTGTTGTCGCTCTAGCTGCGGTGTATGATGAGTAAAGTTTAAATTTAAGAATGCCTTTTCATTTTATAAACAATGTCCCATTAACCACCAACGAATCCTCACATGATTAGACTATAGCTACACTATGGGTATTTCTCGTAAGTTTATGATTTTTTTCCCCACAAATTTGTAGGGATGTAATGATAAGCGCAATATCGCGATATTAAACCTGCCACAATATCGTCGTCGTCATGTTCACAATATTTAAATGCAACACATCTGTTAAAAAAAAAGTCACGTTGATTTGCATTTGTGCAGTTCTAGCACCCTCTGATGGCCATTTTTTTTTAGTGCAATTTAATTTTCATTAGGGATGTTTTGGCCCTTTTATGTTTAAAATCTACACTAATTGTCAGATGAAGGGGAACGTAATATGCCTGTGAACCGAGTCAATATGTGGAGTACATTAACAACAACAACAACAACATAATAATAATAATAATAATAATAATAATAATAATAATAATAATAACAATAATAATAATAATAATAACAATAATAATAATAATAATAATAACATTGCTGTTTTGTGCAAAAGCACAATATTGTACTCTTTTTTTCTTTTCTTTTTTTTTTAGTATGAGCCCATTTTTTTAATTTTTTTTATTTTTTTTACAATAAATACTGTGGCCTTATTTAAATATCGCCAACCTCCCCACAATATCGTGATAATTATCGTATCGTGAGCTTCATATCGTGATGATATCATATCGTGACGTTTGGATATAGTTACATCCCTACAAATTTGCCACTTTACTAACTTGCAAATTTACGAGTTTTTTTCTCGCAAATTTGCCACTTTATAAAGTAGCAAATTTGTGAATTTTTTTTATCGGAATATTGCCCCCGCCATCAAAATATATCTATTTTTAATACGCCGTCGTACATCTCCCCTCTGGTAATATCTACTTCTTCAGAATCACCATCAGATCGCATAATGTTGCCTTCTTCTTCTCCTCGAGTGTGTAACATCAGCTTCTTGTCTGTCATCATTTTGTCTTCTTGACCTTGCTCTCAACTCGCTCTGCTTCTTCTTTCAACTCTCTTGTTCTTCCCTCTCGGGCACTGTGTGTGTGCGTGGTCATTAGAGGCTTTATGACCTGTCATTAGGACTCATTAGGGGCCTATCTGCATGGCGGCAGGTGGGGGGTGGGGGGTGAGTGGGGGGTTGGGGGGCTAGAGCGGAGTCCTGTGAGTCTGTCCGAGAAAATGAGAATGTATATATATGTGTGTGTGTGTACCAATTGCGGCGTGTCGTGCAGAATCGGCACCATGGTGGCCTCCAAGATGTTGGTCTGCTCAGGTGTGAGGCCCTGCCCCAGCGACAGCAGCAACACCAGCAGCTGCGTGGAGCTCCTCAGGCGCACGAAGGCCTCCTCCAGTTGACACACGTTCTCCTCCGCCGCCTCCGCCAGAGACATCACCTGGACGGTCACAGCAACAGTCACTACTACTAGCTGTAAAATAGATTTCAAAATTCTGCTACTGGTCTATAAATCACTGAATGGTTTGGGTACTGAAGAAATGTTGATTGAATACAAACCCAGCGGGGCTCTGAGATCTACAGACTTGAGCCTAATAGTGGAACCCAGAGATCGAAGTAAACGTGGTGAAGCTGCATTTTGCTGTTATGCCGCACCAAGTGTAAATGCTTCTAAATCCAGGTTAAAAACTTGGCTTTTTTTTTTTTCGACATACCTTTGATTAACTCGTTCACTTCACTCCCAGCTATTTTCACCGAAGCAACTCCCTTCACTCCTGGCAAGGCCCACATAATATTGTATTCTATTGCTATAACAACATGGAACCTACCAACAGAAAGATTAGTCTCTTCTTTCATCAGGAAGAAAAAGTATATTTCCATTTGTTTCCGTTTTGCAGCAAACATTAGAATATAGCTAAGTTTCATTATTATTCACAAATCTGCTTAGAATTGTGGGCAAACAGCTTGTTTTCATGTCCTTGGTTGATTCTATTATACTATTCTGCTGCCACCTGCTGGTCGTTTTTGTCATTACTACCATTTTTTCACCTGTTCTCTGTAGTTGAGAGGCTGCATCAAAGTCTTCTGTATGCTCTAGCATAAAAACAAACAAACGTATAAATACGTCTTTGGGATACATAATACATTTAAAATAAAACGTATTTATATGTTATAGGGAGGAAATGAGTTAAGGTCTTTTAAACCTTTTTTAATCATTTTTTCCTTTTCTTTTAAACTTCCTTAGGCTCAACATTTTTAAAATTTCCCGTCAGTTTTAACATTGTCAATGTATGTTCTTTTAGTATATTATGTAACCTATTTTTGTTTTCTCTTCTTGAATGTTGTTACTTGCTGTGTTTGTTGATGCTTTAGGTGTTCTCTTTCCTTGTGTAATTGAAATGTGCTATACAAATAAACTTGCTTTGCCTTACTTCATCACTATAGGGATTTATTTATAATGTGGACATCAATAGTTTGGGAAATTGTGAGGGGAAGAGTGCATTTGCTTTAGGGGGTTACAAAAAATGACGTACCGAGTCAGATTTAGCCCCCAGGTATTGCATTTGACACGTGACCTAAGCCATACTAAATGACCCAGAAACTCTATATTGTCACCGTCCTATTACTTTTGTGCACATGGTATATTTTGCCACCCATTTGCTGTCACTCCCCCAAGCCGCATGGCAAACTGTTCCATACGTCATCTGCCACTGAGGTGAGAAGCTCAGATGGAAACTTCTCAAAGCAAAACAAGTCCAAGGATAAAAGTCCAAGGATCAACATGAAAACACGTCCCCCCGCACCCCCACCCCACTCCTCCTTCCTCTCTTCCGAGGACTTTGGTGGTCAGAGGCTGACACATGAGCCAGACTGTGGACAGCCACTTCCTTACTAGCCACTCGCCAATGTAGAGGTCGGGAGATGACAAGGCCGGAGTCTCAAATAGATCTTTTATCTTCTCTTTCCATGAGCAGAGTAGGATGAGTGAACGTTCATTGTTCCACGTGAATGCAGCTCTGCTTATCCATTTTTTTTTTTACTATCCATCCATCCACCCATTCATCCTTATACCTATCAACATTTTTCAGGAGGCATTAAGTAGAACTACATTTTTAACTCAAGTCAACTTTACTTTTGACTCAAATGTGATGGCTGAGCTGTGTTTGGCGACGAAGAATGATCGCCTTCTTAGCGTAGCGTTCAGCTAAACAAGCACTTAAGAGCCGGGCCCCTGTGTCGCGTCTTTGCGGTGACCTCGAAAACCAGCGAACGCCGCCTTTGAGACCAACATTTAAAAGGTGCAACTTAAGACCTCGAGCGAGTTGAACTGTGAACCTCAGCCACGGTCCGTTCTGAACAACGCGATCGAGTGATGACGGGACGATAAGGACGACAAGCGAGGACACGCCCGAGGCTTAGGAGAAAGCAGATCCTGGACTAATGGACCACACTGACTTGACAAATGGATTGAGGAGATTTGTCAAGAACACCCAGATGGGGAAACATCAAACCACTACAACAGGACACCTGGACTTAAGTGTTTGGACACAAATATGGTGGGAAAAAACTGTCCTTAATACTGATTGATGGACAGACAGATGGCCAGATACTTGATTCATCCTATGAGAGACATTAGATGTCTATATGGAAAGATGTTTTGAGCATTAATTTGATATCCTTGATGCCCAGTTTAGGGTCTTTTTGTCCTCACCAGTTAAATAATTCAGTGCTCAAACTCAGTAATGGGTTTCTTGAATCAATCAGATTCAAATTTATCCTCACAGGTATCAGTATTTTTTCATCCTCTGATTGGATGTCAGAGCAACACTAACCTTGCTCTCGCAAGATGAATTCTCGCGGTATTTGAGTTCACAAACTCCAGAGAATACCATCCTGTACCGCTCCCGCAGATAACTTATTGCACTTTAAGACAATTCGGACCGTTATAAGTTCATATTTACAATCATTAAATTAGAATTAGGAATATTTTCATCTCATTGATGATGTCAATGTTTGTGTAACACTTAACTGATTATAACACGTGTTATTTTCATCCATCCATCCATTTTCTTGACCACTTATTCCTCACAAGGGTCGCGGGGGGTGCTGGAGCCTATCTCAGCTGGCTTCGGGAAGTAGGCGGGGTACACCCTGAACTGGTCGCCAGCCAATCACAGGGGACACAGAGACGAACAACCATCCACACTCACAAGCACCGAGGGACAATTCGGAGCACCCAATTAACCTGCCATGCATGTCTTTGGAATGTGGGAGGAGACCGGAGTACCCAGAGAAGACCCACGCGGGCACGGGGAGAACATGCAAACTCCACCCAGGAAGGCCGAAGCCTGGACTCGACGTGCTATTTTCAGTAATAAACTAAATCATTTGACCAGTTACTGCCGCAAAATTGACTTTGGAACTTAATATTTGTGGAGATTTTATCATGTCCTTGACATTTAAGTGAATCGAACCGGATCGGGAAAAATCGAAATTGAAATTAGACTCGCTACCCAAGCCTAGTATTAATGGTATATATATATATATATATATATATATATATATATATATATATATATATATATATATATATATATATATATATATATATATATATATATATATTATGATTCTGGATTGGGTCGGGTAGTCCCCACTGTAGGCCCATGTACCATATGCATGGCCCGCCACTGGCGAAATTCAAGTCAGTGTCAAGTCCCGGAAAAAAAAAAAAAAAAAAAAAAAGCTGAAGTCAGCAAGTCCGAGAAGCCGCAACCTGCAAGACGTTGAATTCCTTCAGTCCTCATGTAACATTTTGACCATACACAGTATCTTAAATTCAACCCCACTCAAGGGCGTGCACACGCACGCACGAGCGGACCACCCTCCCCCGAGACGTGTCTGAAGTGTGTGTGTATTGATAAAAGGCTGAGGGTCCAGTGAAGGGCTCCATTGTCGGTAGCGGCTCGCTTCCACGAATACACTGATTGATGCCAGCTGAGTGGACACAAAGACACTTTTAGTTTGCACGTACACACGCTGACCAGTCATTTCGGAGTAGGAATGTGTCGTGTTTGCTAACAATAGCACACACAAACGTCAACAAACACACATGGATGGTCAACAATGCAGAAGCTGGACATAGACACACACAGACCAGTCATGGATGGTCAACAATGCAGAAGCTGGACATAGACACACACAGACCAGTCACATGACTCAGTGTGTTATCATTGGGGTCGATGGACACACGATGTGGGCTTCATGCTGCATTCAAAGAAGGCGGGAAGTCGGATTATCGCACTTGGATTGTCGCAGTTCCAACCTCAAAGTGTTGGAGGCGAATGTAAACAACTTGTTTGTTGTTCTGGTTAACACAGTCATTCCAAATCACGTTTTGTAACGTGAACCGATTTCAACTAACTAAATTCAAGTAACAATACATTAGCGCATTAGTACCTTTAATGCCACAATTTTTTTATTTATTTATTTTTTTATTTTATTTTGTTTTTTATTTTATTTTGTTTTTTATTTTATTTTTTTTAATGACCGCCCTTACTTGTAAAGCCTGTACTGGGAGAATTGCAGTCGCAACGCAGCTAATACGTCAAAATTTAGCGGTAATAAATGTACTAATAATAATGCATATATTTGTGGAGACTAAGTTGTATTTTCCAGTTTTAAAAATGTGCAGAATTTCACGAGTTACATCATGTTAAAAATTAGATCGCTCTTAATATGAAAAGACAAATGCACTGAGCTGCCACCGACGTCTTACAATTGCAATTATGCCATCTAGTGGCAGAAAAATGAGCTCAACACAAATCAATATCACACTCATTTTTTTACAGTACAGTATGTATTTTTAATTTTAACAAAATTTTATGAAGCATTATGCAATTACTGCATCAATGACAAAAAGGTGCATCCATATTTCTATTAGTTTAACATTTTTTCCACTTTTGTACACTTTTGAGTATGAAAACTTAGAAAAAAGTTATTCTACATTTTATGGTACATTTAGAACAGACAGAAAATTTGCGATTAATCGTGAGTTAACTATATAAGTCACGCGATTAATTACGATTAAAAATGTCAATCGCCTGACATCCCTAATAAAAATATAAATAATTATTGGTTTAAGTCTAACGTCTCACTTTACTTTCCATGCTTTAGTGAACGCTGATTGTGGAGTTACAAATGCTTAGCTCAGTAGCTATCATTTCTTGACTTGTGAATTGCACTTACACTGCATCATGAACTACAAGAAAGGCCAAGCATTACACAAGACATTCAAGTAACCTGCTTCAAACAGTCTGCTATTGACGACTGATGTTGTTTCAGTCCCAGATGGAAGTTTTAATCAAAGTCGATGTCATGTGAAACACGCGTGTCTACAGAGGGTTTCCTTCTCTTAATTCAAGAACAAATTAGCATCGCCATTTAACAAAAGCTGGGATTGCACAAGCCATTTCCTCGGATAGAATTACACGCACAGACTGAGTCTGTACGCACATACACGCACACAATAATGTTCTTCTTCCACTAACACCAGAAGAAGACATTTCCTCAATAATGAAGATGATTAAAAACATGTGCTGAGAGGTCTTGAACTCGTCTACTAACTTGGTGGATAAAAATAGCTACAACATGGATGCCGTGGTATGATGTCACTCGTGGGCCACTACATTAACTAAAGACATTTTTTTTTTTTTTTTTTTACACTAACACTGTAATATATTACCTGAGAAGAAGAGAAAAGATAAGAAGACTCATGAGCTTATTATTATTATTATTATTATTATTATTATTATTATTATTATTATTATTTATTTTTATTTTATTATTATATTATTATTGTTAATATTATTAATAATAGTTTATTTATATTTTATATAATAGATATTTATGTTATATTATGTATTTAGATTATATTATTATTTATTGATATTAATTTATTGTGTTTTATTTTTATTTACTATTTATTATTATTATTATTATTATTTTGTTTATTTATTTAGATTTTATATAATAGATATTTATGTTATATTATGTATTTATATTATATTGTTTTTTTATTATTTATTTATATTAATTTATTGTATTATTATTTTATTTTTATTTACTATTATATTATTATTGTTAATATTATTATTAATAGTTTATTTATATTTTATATAATAGATATTTATGTTATATTATGTATTTATATTGTATTATTATTTATTGATATAATTTTTATTGTGTTGTTTTATTTGTATTTACTATTTATTATTATTATTATTATTATTATTATTTTGTTTATTTATTTAGATTTTATATAATAGATATTTATGTTATATTATCCATCCATCCATTTTCTTGACCGCTTATTCCTCACAAGGGTCGCGGGGGCTGCTGGCGCCTATCTCAGCTGGCTCTGGGCAGTAGGCATGTTATATTATGTATTTATATTATATTGTTTTTTATTATTATATATTTCATATTAATTTATTGTATTATTATTTTATTTTTATCTACTATTCATTTATATTTATTATTATTATTATTATTATTATTATTATTATTATTATTATTATTATTATTATTACTACTACTATTATTTTATGATTAGTTTTAGCATAAATTATCGTGGATGTATTACCTGAGCAATATATCGACAATCGTGGTATCGTCATATCGTGAGATAATAATTATCGTGAGCCTTGTATCGCATATCGTATCGTATCGTGAGGTAGCCCACCCCTAATTAAAATACAATATATAAATATTTAGAAAATCACTGGCAGGTGTACCTAATATTACGGCCTGCGCATGTACAGCAAACAGGTGCACACACAAACACACGGGCACGCGCACGCAAAATGTAGAAGACGGTGTGGATGTAAACAGGCGTCAGACGTGGAGACAGTGCGATGATGCGATCACAACTGCGATAGGTGGCCAGACAGTAACCACTATTGTCGCTGCTCAAAACCAGCATGCACACATACAATAGCGATAAGAGACGTCTGTCTACACGTCTGCTGATAGCATCGCGGCCAGCGAGGACGAGGGAAGGAGAGAGAAGAGACGAGAAGACCGCTGCAGATACCACGGCTAGTTATTCCAACAGAGAAATTAAATAATGAAAAAAAAAAAAGTATGTTACTGTCTACAAAACTGGAGTGATGTGAGTGAATGAATGAGTTATGCGGAGGAGATAGGGTGACAGGGGGAGTGCAGAGATTGATGGTGGGGTCCCGGAGGTATCGAACACACGACCTTTCATCGCGGAGCAAAGCTCTTTGTGTGGCGACCGTGTGAACACGCGTGTAAGAAAAACTCCAAAGTGAACCCACCACGGCAGTGAAAACATTGAAGTTGCCTCCTTTGGCGGCTCATCAATCACGGCTTGACAAAAGGACACTTTTAACACTTTTGGTGACTTTTTGTTGACTTTTGTGGACTTAACCTCGTCTGGATCCACTTTGAGGAAAAACATCACTGTTTTTGCTGCATCATTCTCCGTCTGGGAAGAGTGACCAATCACTTTTGCTCTGTAAATACACACTTGACTGAGGCCTTCATGGGAAATGCCAAGGAAAGTAAGTGTTAGCTATGTTAGCTTAGCATATTAGCATTAGGGGTGTGAATTGCCTAGTATTTGTCGATTCGATCCGTATCACGATTCACAGGGCAAGATTCGATTGGATGCCGAATAATCCCGATACGAATCTGTTAAGTCGATTATTGCCATTTTTAGAAAGTACTAATCGGTAAACTTGTACATGTACACTGTAAGATTTGCATGATAATGTGCATTTAACAAACAGGTTGCAATCTGATTCATGTTTGAACAGCATTAAAATAAAAATATTAAGGGTTAATGTTCCATTAATATAAGTGTGAACCCTAACACTAAGTAAGACTTTTTGTTGAATATTTCCATCAAAAATTGATGTTTAAATATTGATTCGGCCGCATATTGAATCGATACGAGAATTGCGTGCTGCAATATCACGATATATTGGCGAATTGATTTTTCTTCACACCCCTAATTAGCATATTAGCACATTTTATATTAGGGGTGTCAGGCGATTATTTATTTATTTTTTTAATCATAATTAATCACACAACTTCACCAGTTAACACATGATTAATCACAAATTTGATCTGTTCTAAATGTATATCAAAATGTTTAATAAAATTTTTTTCCCAAGTTTTCATACTCTTGTTCACATAAAAGTGAAGAAATCTGTTTAATAGAAATATGGCTGCATCTTTTAGTCATTGATACAGTAATTTCATAATACTTCATAAAATTGTGTTAAAATTAAAAATATGTACTGTAGTGTAAAAGACGAGTGTGTTATTGATTTGTGTTGAGGTCATTTTTCTGCCACTAGATGGCATATTTGCATTTGTAAGACGATGACAGCTCAATGCATATACTTGTCATATTAAGAGATATCTAATCTTTAACATGAAGTAACTTGCGAAATTCTGCACATTTTCAAAAATTATAAAATACAACTTGACCCCAGTCTCCACAAATATATGTATCAATATTATGTTACATTTATTACTGCTAAATTATGACATGGACGTGTCTTCTGCATTGCGACTGGAATCCCCCCAGTCAAGGCTTTCCAAGTAAGGGGCGGTCATTAATCGCACATTTAAAAAAAAAATGTGGCATTAAAGGAACTTAAAATGAACTCAAAATTAACACACTAATTTTGACACCCCTACTTTATATACATCCATTGGTGCACTGGGTGGTCCCAAGGACTCAGAGGCCCCTGACCGAGCAGGGGACTAAATTACAGAGCGTGACCCACCGCAGTGACACCCAACCTGGGATTAACATCCAGCCCGGCTCCCAGGGTGCCGGCAGCCTCAGGCTGCAGGGGGCTGACCTCCACAGGTTCCGAGGTGATCTCACACACACACCGAGGCCCACCCAGACGTGAAATAATGAGAGGGTTGGGTGGGAGTGGACCTCTGGGTGGAGAATTTGGCACTCAAGTCCAAAGTGTGTCTTCATGTATACGTGAGGCTAGAAATTCACAGTTGTCTACCATTAATTGCTTTTTAAAAAATAAATATTTTGTATTAATATTTTAACTATTTTATGGACACTTTTATAATATTTTCATAAATTGTTATTTTAGCATTATTTTAACAAGCTTAATACTTGTGACCTGTTCAAGATTTGAAAAAAAAATTACGTTTTTTTCTTTTTTTTTTTTTTTAGTTTTTTTTTAATAATGATTTTTTAAAAATAAATTATTCAATATTTCTTTTATGTTATGACTATAAGTCACAAAAAATCTAATTCAATTATGTATAAATATTTTTTATTAGTTTGTATTATTTTAAGTATTGCGTGGATGCAAACAAATATTTAATTAAATAACTAACATTTTTCTATGACTTGTGAATATTTTTTTTTATTAATGTATTATTATAAGGGTATAACAATTGTTCCAAAATATTAAAATAGTTTCACTTTGTTTGAAAACTATGAATTTATTATATTATAATTTTAGAATTATTATTCAAATATATTTTATCTATTTTATGGACAGCCATTATTAACATTACGCTCATAAATTATTTAACTACAGTATTTTGCAAAACAAAAAAAGTTTGCTTGAAAATATTCTAGGATTAGTAGTAGTAGTAGTAGTACATTTTTGAAAAAAACATTTTAATTTAATTCAACAAAATTATGGTAACGAAAAAAAAGTTTCCCCAAAAATAACTATCTGATGTTCCTCTACTATTTTTATTATTACATTTTGTGGATTATTAAAAAATAAATAATAAGTTCCCCAAAATTATATAATTAAGTTAATTTTTTTACAAGAACAAATATTTAAATTACTTTATAGACCCCACCCAAAACACAAACAACAAAAATTGTAATAATTAAAAAGCGTTGGATACATTTGTTCCATCAAATGCTGCACTATCAAAGTGCGCGTGTGGAAACATCTGGATGCATGTAATGCAAGGCTTGCATAGGAGGTTACAGCAGGTCAAATGAATGAAATGAAACACACGCATACACGCACACACGTGCATACACACACACCTCATAAAGCAGTCTGCTACAGCTGTGTGGACGTGTGGATGGGGTGAAAGTTCAAACACATATGCTGACAGCACATACTCGCCCCGAAGTGAACACCCTTAAGTCTCACGCGCGCGCTCACACATGCACATAAGCTCAGCTCATGAGAGTGTTAAGAGAATGTGATGTGACGAAACCCAAAGGCCTGTTTCAGCAAAGCAGCAATGTGTGTGTATGCATGCTGTTCCACACTTAAATTAACACAATGCAGAAAGTGCTTTTTGATTATCACAAATTTGATTACATTGCCAGAAATCGACGTAATCTGAGAGCGAGAGGTCAGAGGAAGCAGACAAGGAAATGTAGACAAGGAAGCAAACATGAGCAAATGTGACAAGGAAGATGAAAGCAGGAAGTGGAAATGAAGAAGTGAAGACGAACAAGTGGAGACCAGGAAACGGAGACCATAGAGGAGAGAGCGAAGACAAGGAAATGACGATGAGAAGACAAGGAAGCAGAAAAAAAGGTCATTGGAATGAGGATGCGTGGACAACGAAGTGCAGGCTGGGCAGTGATGACGAGCAAAAGACGACGTGACAACAAGGATGAAAAGACGAGGATGTGGAGATGAGGACATGAAAAGACAAAAAAGTGGAGACGAGGATGTAGAAACAAGGAAGTTTAAAGGCTCAGTCAACCTAAAACATTTCTTGACAATAATATGTTATATGTGACCTCACTAGTCTAAACATGACATTCTGATTAATATTACATTTGTGGAATATGAGTTATGAAGTAAAATCCAGCCATTTTTATCCATCTCAGGGGACGGCCATTTTTCCAGTTGCCGTCGACTGAAGATGACATCGCAGTTGCTCAGAGCTCAGGTAACGACCAATCACAGCTCACCGCACAACTGTGATGTCATTTTTACTAGACAGTAAGTGGCAAAATGGCCGCCTTCTGATACTGATAAAAACTGCTAGATTTTGCTGCTTAACTCATATTCCACTAACGCAATATTAACCAGAATACCATATTTAGACTAGTGGGGCTGCATGGCAAGAATTTTTGGGAAAGTTGACTTCCTCTTTAAGAAAAATAAAGTTGGGACGAGGAATTAAAGATAAGGAAGTAGTGACAAAGTGGAGAAAACAAAATGAAAATGAGGAAGTGTAGCCAAAAGAGACGAGGAAATAAAGTATGGCCAAGAAAGTGGAGACGAGGAGGTAGAGATGGGAAGTGAAGACATGGAAGTAAAGATAAGGAAGTAAACAAGGAAGTGAAGACAAAAACAGTAATGAGAAGAAGTAGCGATGAGAAAGTGAGGACAAGGAAGTGATGACTATAAAGTTTAGACGAGGAAGTGACGACAAGGAGGTGGAGGTCGAGAACAGGTTGTGGTGACCAGAGGCTAGACAAGGAAGTGGAGATAAGAAAGTGAAGATTGAAAAGTGGATACAAGTAAGTTCAGCTTATGTATTATATTTCCTACGGGAGATTTTCAAGGAAGTTAACTACATCCTGTCTGCCAGGAAGATTATTCTGTTTTCTTTTCTCTTCATATGTGCTTTACACTGCCTGCGTGTGTGCGCGTGTGTTTAGTCTAAAGCCATATTTAGTCTCTAGTTCTAAAAGGAGGCCTATAATCACACAGAACCTCTCTCTCTCTCTACTCATTACACACTCACTCACACACTCATACACAAGCCTGTCATTAAAAGTTCACACTAACCTCCTAGGCTGCACGCGTATCGAGTGTGTGTACGTGGACACGCACATGCAAAATTACAAGAGATCAAATCAAAGCTAATAATGCTAAAAGGATGCTACCGGGCTAAAGCTATCAAAAGGCCAGTTGACAAGACATGAATATATCAATCAGTCACACAAACATACGCACAAAATTGCAAGCGACCGAATCAAAGCTAATAATGCTAACAGGATGCTAACCAAGCTAAAGCTATCGAAAGGCCACTTGACAAGACATGAATATATACTAATCAGTCACGCAAACATACTCACAAAATTGCTAGAGACCAAATCAAAGCTAGTAATGTTAATAAGATGCTAACCAGGCCAAAGCTATCGAAAGGCCAGTTGACAAGACATTAATATACCAATCAGTCACACAAACATACGCACAAAACTGCTAGCGACCAAATCAAAGCTAATAATGCTAACAGGATGCTAACCAAGCTAAAGCTATCGAAAGGCCAGTTGACAAGACATGAATATATCAATCAGTCACACAAACATACGCACAAAACTGCTAGCGACCAAATCAAAGCTAATAATGCTAACAGGATGCTAACCAAGCTAAAGCTATCGAAAGGCCAGTTGACAAGACATGAATATATACCAATCAGTAACACAAACATATAGACAAAATTGCTAGAGACCAAATCAACGCTAATAATGATAAGACGCTAACCAGGCTAAAACTATCGAAAGGCCCGTTGACAAGATAATGAATATATACTAATCAGTCACACAAACATACGCACAAAATTGCTAGAAACCAAATCAACGCTAATAATGATAAGACGCTAACCAGGCTAAAGCTATCGAAAGGCCCGTTGACAAGATAATGAATATATACTAATCAGTCACACAAACATACGCACAAAATTGCTAGAGACCAAAACAATGCTAACAATGCTAACGGGATGCTAACCATCGCAATCGCACAATGAACATGGACAGCCAATCGTGGTCACACACAAAGACACACACTTGGAGGCCGCGTATGCCTGCGTGTGCGCGCTCGTGTGTTTGCTTTGCACTGAATGGTCTCATTGAAGAGAGTGAACGCTACAAGAGAGCACGGGGGGGTTGGGGACTCCGGGAATTTACTGCTACAAGATAAATATCCTCATCTCGGCGTCGCCAGGCTGCCGCACGCACGTACACGCGCAAACCATAAAATCAGTGCGTAATCTTACAAGTCAGCCATTGTTTGTCACGCGGAAGTGAAGCGCACACAACGTGCAGAGGCAGACATGTTGACTTTGGGCAGAGCAACACACACACACGACATGCACACATACGCTGACACATATGAAGACCGACCATACGTATAACAGTTTTAATGGGGGGAAAAAAAAAAAATCTAGTTACAACTTTTTCCTCTCAATATTGCGATTTAAAATGTGACACCCCCCCCCCCACAAGGTTCCCATGAACTTTTTAACAAACACACGCAATAGTTTGCATTACAATAAACAAGAAAATAATTATACATACATTTGATGTCTTAGGCTTACACCAAAATAAAGGCCAATGAATCATTTATTCATTAACTGTGAATGAATTAATAAAAAAGGAGTATATTTATATACTTGATCATAATATTACCAACCAAGTGGTGTAAATTCAGGCCAGTATGTCAGATGCAAACAATGCAAACAAATCTGTGTTTTAACTAGGACTATGTATCGATTCTAATTTCCTCAATCGATTAAATTTCGAAGTTCAGTTCGATTCGATGTTGACTTTTTCCAATTTGATTCAATTCACTTCTCTTCAGTCCAATACTGATTGATTATGGAACATCAATTCTTCTTAAATATCAAAGATTCCAAAATAAATTTTGCAGAGGTAACTGTTAAATGTTGGTTTACTAATGAAAGTAACAGTGTTAAGTGTTTCACAAACACTGCCATCAGCAAAGCTGAAATGAAAATATTTGCATGCATATTTGTAATTCAATAAGCATAAATTAAAAAGATTCTGAATCGTCTTAAAGTAAAATAAGTCAGGTCTTTCATAAATGTAAGAAAATACTTTTAAATCCATGTGAACATTAAATATCAAGAAAACAATAAGATACTACATGTTTGGCCTTTAAATTTCTATTTTCTTATGAATGTATAGGAAAAAGGGTGGCACGGTGGTTGGTTAGCACGTCCGCCTCCCAGTTCTGAGGACTCCGGTTCGAGTCCAGTCTCCGGCCTTCCTGGGTGCAGTTTGCATATTCTCCCCGTACCTGCGTGGGTCTTCTCCGGGTAGTCCGGTCTCCTCCCGCGTTCCAAAGACGTGCATGGCAGGTTGAACACTCTGAATTGTCCCTAGGTGTGTTTGTCTGTGTGCCCTGCGATTGGCTGGCAACCAGTTCAGGGTGTCCCCTGCCTACTGCCCAGAGCTGGCTGGGATAGGCGCCAGCAAACCCCAAGACCCTTGTGAAGAATAAGAGGTCAAGAAAATGGATGGATGGATGGATGGATTTATGGTTTTATGAATCAATATCAGGCTCGAAAAGGATAATCATTCGATATTATTTGATTTTTTAAACCCCTAGTTTTAACCACTTCAACAATGTGTTCAATCTTAATATACATTTACATGTGAAAGAGACACCCCTTAGAAGCTACTTAAAGCACAAAATGAAATGCTTATTTGGAACCTCGATGTACCTACTGACCGAAATGAAGCATCCCCCTCCCCCTAAACTGCAGCCTTTGATTTTAAAATTGCATTCTACAACATTGCAACGACCATTTGAATTCAATTCGGTTATTATGTACTGCTACTTTAGCATCCAGGAAATCTATCTATGCTTCTAGACGCTGACAAAGACGGTGATGGATTTCTCTTCAAAGGTGCATCCCATGACCTTACAAAGCATCAGCCTATATCGTCCACATCACAGAGCCTTCCTCCTTTCCTCGACACGATGAGGCGTCATCACCCCCAAATGTGACGATGTCGCAGAGAGTGACGCCGCCTCATCACAAAAACACCAAAATACACATCGCCACGATGTTTGGCCGTCGACCCTTTGCGGGGAAAGAGAGTACTAAGGAGCCGAGGGCGGGTGAGCCCAAGGAGGAGGACAACATTGCATCCTACCTCAAGTTTCTGGAAGGCAACTACCGAAAGATGCTGATTGAGAGCTTGCAGCTGTACACCATGTGGGCCGGTGGGAATACGCAGGCTGAGCTGTGCAGGAGCAACCTGGAGATGGAGCACTTCAAGGTGGATCTGCGCACCATCAACATGGAGCTGGAGAACGTCCGGTTGGAGCTGTGCAATACCAACCGTGAGCTGGATGAAATCAAGGCCTACAAGGACGACCTGGCCGAGAAGGAGGCCAGCAGATGGCTTGAGAAGGAGGAGTTTCTCCTGGGCCCGGAGACCCTTGTGGTGCGTATATGTACAACTTTGTTTTTACAACTTAAGTAGTCAACCCGAAGTTTTTACACCTCCTTTTTAGTACCTGGCTGGAAGAGGGACTCTGGCGGAGGATAAGGAGGTGAGGAACAAAGAAAAGGAGGCAGTAGAGAAGAAGAATGGTAAAGAGTGTGACAAGATGCAGGAGGAGCCGGAGACCAGTCTCGTGCGTAAACAAATGCAACATTTTTGTTTTTTGTTTTTACATGTTATGCAATCAACACGTTTTGACGCCTTCTACTTAGGACCGGGCTGGAGGATGGTCTGTGGCAGTGGAGAAGGAGGTGCAGAAGAAAGAGCAAGAGGTGGCGGTGGAAGAGGAGGATGGCAAAGAGTGTGATGCGAAGAAGGACAAAGAGGAGGAGAAAGCTTGGAGGGAGGAGGATAAAAACAGGGGGGATAACAACCCGAAGGATGAGGAGGAGGAGGAGAAATGCAACGAAAGGGAGCAGGAGAAGGAGCTCAAGGACCAGGGGGAGAAAAATCTGAATGAGGCCAAGGAGGAGGGGGCGACGGAGGCAGACGGCAACCGGACGGAGGAGGATGAAAAGAAGGAGGATGTGAACGGGAAGGAGGAGGAGGTGAACGACAACAGAAAGGAAAATGAGGAGGACATGAAAAAAGAAACCAACCGTGACCAGAGGGAGCAGAAGTTGAGGGAAAAGGATGTGAAAGAGAGGGAAAATAAGGAGAACCAGGAGGAGAAAGAGACCAACAATGACCAGAAGGAGCATAAAGAAATGGAAATGGAGAAGACTGAAAATGACCCAAAGGAGCAAATAGAGAGTGAGAAGGAGGTGAAAGAAAAGAAAAATGAGGAAAACAAGGAACCGCAAGAGAGGGAAATAGCGACCTGTAGTTACCGACAGGAGGAGAAGGAGGTGAATGAGCCCACAGAGGAGAGTGGTGGCCTGAAGTATTTAGAGGAGAAGGAGGACAGGGAGCAGAAGGAGATGGTAGAAGTGGTTCAAAAGGATGTAAAAAAGCTGACTCAAAGCAGCTGGAAGGAGGAGGCAGGACCCAGTTGGAAGGAGGACAAAAAGGAGAGGATGAGGAATGAATGGGACTGGAGATACAAGGAGAAAAACGAGGCCAAACTGGAGGAGGAGTGGAAGGAGAGGATGACCAAAACGAAGGGTGAGTGGCTAGAGAGAGCGCGCAACGAGGAAGAAAGGAGGAAGGAGAAGGACCGGCAGGAGAGGGAGAAGAGGAAGGAAGAGATGAAGAAGGTAAGGGAGAGGAAGGAGAATGCCGAGTGGAAGGAGAGGGAGGCGCGGGAGAGGGAGAAGAGGAGGGAGAGGGAGAAACTCAAGGCCGAATGGAGGGTGAAGGAGATGAAGGAGGAGGAGAGGAGGAAGGAGAGGGAGAAGCGGAAAGAGGAGTGGTGGGACAGCGAGGAGGAGGCCAATGAGCGGAGGGAGGAGGAGAAGAGGGAGCGCGAGAGGCGGGATAAGGAGGAGTGGAAGGAGAAAGAGAAGCTGAGAGCCGAGTGGAAGGAGCACGAGAGGAGGGAGGAGGAGAAGAAGAAAATCAAGAAGAAGGAGAGGGAGAGGAAGCTGAAGGCAGAGTGGGAGGAGATGGAGAAGCGCAACAAGGAGAAGCGGAAGGAGACGAAGAGGAAGGAGGAGAGGACGGTGCGAGAGAACAAGAGGGAGGAGGAGAGGAGGAGGGAAGCAGAAGGAGGAGACGAGGTGAAGAGGACGTCCTTCTTTGGGAGGGTCCTTGATCTCATCTGCTGTGGCATGAGAGAACAAGCCTGAAGCTCCGCCTCCTCAAAGTCTATATAGGACCTCCCTTTGCTCAAAATCAGGAGGGTTCTTGTCATGGCGCTTCAAAACCAAGCACCCAAATTCAGGCACGTCGTCAAAAAACTGCTGGAGTCTGGTCCTGGCACGGAACGACCATTCCTCAACAATCAACAAGAAGAGTTGCCTCATCTTGGCACAGAACAGCAGTTTGTCAACGGAAAATTCCGCCATCTTCGATCCCACCTTTTCACTTTTGCTGCGGTCTGAATCGTCAAGTAGTAGTGAGTCAGCCATTTTGGGGATGAATAAAGTATCAATCCATCCATTTTGTACTATTAGTTGAATGTGTTGTGAAACAATAGCCTAAATCACTTCCATTGAGAGCCAGTTTTTGTGGAAAGCACATATCGGAGGTTTATCAGTGATTTTTTGGTTTCATTATTTTTCTTTGTCCCCCTATGGATTTCAATGGTGGCGGCACGGTGGTCGAGTGGTTAGCACGTCCACCTCCCAGTACTGAGGACTCGGGTTCGAGTCCAGGCTCCGGCCTTCCTGGTGGAGTTTGCATGTTCTCCCTGTGCCCGCGTGGGTCTTCTCCGGGTACTCCGGTCTCCTCCCACATTCCAAAGAAATGTGTGGCAGGTTAATTGGGTGCTCCGAATTCTCCCTAGGTGCTTGTGAGTGTGGATGGTTGTACGTCTCTGTGTGCCCTGCGATTGGCTGGCAACCAGTTCAGGGTGTACCCCGCCTACTGCCCAAAGCGAGCTGAGATAGGCTCCAGCACCTCCTGCGACCCTTGTGAGGATAAGTGGTCAAGAAAATGGATGGATTTCAATGGGACTGATTTTTGCTATCCGCCGCAAATGGCAAACATCCACTATTAAGAAATAAACAGATTGTGTAAGTATAATTTAACTGAAAGTCATGCATTATGACACTGTTGATCTTTTCAGCTAATATCTAAGTATTACATGCAGCTTTAAGGGGCGTGGCCTAATTTTGGCTGCCAATTCTAAATTTAGCCTTAGTTTTAGTCCAATTTCAGTCACGCTTGCTCGTTTTTATCAAAGTTAGTTAACCTCGTCCCATTTTTATTTAGTCCATTTTTAGTCGACTATAAATCTAGCATTTTTGTTTTTAATTTAGTTCAAGAAAACGTATTTTATTTTAAATATAAATTGAAAATTTTTATTTCATTTTAAATTGAAATTATTTTATTTTAAGCGTATTTTATTTGTCTAGTTTTAGTAAAAAAAACTATCAGGGTTTTAGCCTAGTTTTAGTCAGAACAACCATTTTACCGCTGTATTTGTTTTTTGTTTTTTTTGTCAGATTTTTTTTTTGTCAGCAGATTTATTTAACCTTTATGATTCTAAAACTATTTCACATAACATTTTCTCATCTTTTTGATGAAAAACAACTTCACACACAATTACAGTGGCTACTATGGCTCCATGCTATTAGCTATTAAGTTAGCCAACATTAGTTAGCTGTCGCATTATTATTGATGAACGTTATAGCCGTTGGATTAACAGATTAGCAGAGGCAAGATCTTACAAAACCATGTCATTTTCATCTCGTTTTTGTTCATGAATTAAAATGTCCATAGATTTTAGTACAGTTTTTATTAAGTGAAGGACATTTTCGTCTTGTTTTCATTAGTCGACGAAAATGCATACTGATATAGTCCCAGTTATTGTTTATTAATGACGGTTTAAGTCTAGTCTAGTTTTAGTCCGGTGAAAAATGTGTGTTGACGAAATTATTTTTGTCTAGAGTTTGTTAAATTAACACTAGCGTGGCCTCATGAGTGACATCAAGAGTGCCAGCATCCACCATGAGATTAGTTCAACGTGAGCATCTTTTCATGCTCCTTCCGAGTGTTTTTATTTTGTATTTGCGTTTTTTTTTGTTTTTTTTTACCGTCCCATTAAATAACCGCACGTCAGCCGTTGCCCTGACGACGACGCGGGTGTTTAATAAAAAATCGGCTCGACCACCTCACAGGGCCTCTCTGATCTCCCTGGCGGCATCGCGAGCTTCCAACGTGGAGGATTTATTAAATCTCCGCCTGGCGACTGATGACGACGCTAGGAAAAATGTTCACCCCACCGGGCGCCACATTAAAAGAGCTTTTAATGAAAAGACGTTTGTCTCCTTATTTTTTTGTCTCCTTGACATTGCCCACAAAGACACCACGTAACTAGGAAAAAACATTCACCGCATGGTGGTAGGACCTCAAATGTATGCGCTGCCAATAAAATTGTAAAATAAAAATAGTAAGCGACTACTGTAACATGCTGCAATCATGCTGATAGCTGCCACTAATCAACAGACGTTGAATTCACTCTCAGCTTTGGCCACATACAGAAATTTGCACTGGATTTTGGCCTGTTTTACTGCCACTTCTCATTTGCTAACTATTGTATAGGTTTTCCTTGCCTAGGATAGTGAGTTTGGACCAGGAGATGCTGCATGAAAGCCAGCCTTTCATTGATAAGCCCCTCAGTGACATAAACACACACTCAGGCAAAACAAACCGGACCACCGACACACTACTGTGCGCCATTCATCCTCTCAACTTCTGTGTGCGTTGAAGCGTGTAAATGTGTGTGTTACTGAGGTGAAACATCTCCTGAGGGGCGAGTCACAAGATGATTGAGGAGCCAGAGTTTCTCGGCTCCCGACGGCCCTTTAATCTCATGCGCGCGAACACAAACACACTTTTCCAGGTGAAAGAGTTCAACACTTACACTTTTAAAGCCGTTATTGCAAAATGAGCAACATTTTTCGCCAGGGAGGAAATTTTTAATTATTGCTTAATTATTTTTTATTTGGTTTTATTCAGTCATTAAATGATACCAAATAAATAATAATAAATGGTTACAAAAAAATCCACTAAACTTTAAAGGGATACTTCACTTATTTAGCCATTTTTGGCAGTCAAACATTAATATTTTGCCAATAATAAATTTGATATTTTCATTATTTTTTATGTACAATTAGTACCTTTAAAAACACATTTTGCAACTTGCTGTCGACTGAAAATGACATCACAAGGGCTCAGGTAACCAATCACAGCTCAGCTTGTGAATGTCACATGACTAAACCTCGAAAACAGGTCAGCTGTGATTGGTTACCTGAGCCCTTGTGATGTCATTTTCAGTCGACAGCAAGTTGTAAAATGTGTTTTTAAAGGTACTAATTGTACATGAAAAATAATGAAAGTATCGAATTAATTATAGACAAAGTATTAACTTTTTATTGTTATAATGGGCTAAATAAGTGAAGTATCTCTTTAATGCAAAATTATTATTTTTTTATCAGATTATTTGATTAATCAATAGAATAATAAATAACATAATAAATTCTAAAAATATTCGCTAGTAACAGCCCTACATAACAAAAATATTACATTTTTCCTTCCCAAATCCAATCTTCAACCCAAAATGCTGGGTAAAATAGGGCAGCTTACAATTACGCCCAAACTACTATTTTCCAGAAATGCGCATGGGCGTGGCCAGTTGATTTTCGGACAAGAAACACAGGCAGGTGACTGAAGGAGTGTATTCATACGAGGCAATATTTGTGAACTGACTCCCTATTTCACCAAAAACTTATTTAAGAGACGTATTATTGTTACAACAAACCTTTGCCGCTTTGGTGCCTGCCGCTATGTGACTGGCGATGCTGTGACCGGGATCGAATGAAGGGAGTTTCCAGAGGAATTTCTACGCTGGGTTCAAGCATGTGCAATTAAAACGGCAGTGATTTACGCGAAAAATGTCACCGGAGATGTGTTCTCTCTATATTTTGTCGGTGGAAATGGCCCAGCAGCTGAAAATCCAGAGCAATATTAGCGAGTGAATGTATGTTTATTAGGGGTGCGCCAAAAAATCGATTCTCATAAGAATCGCGATTCTCATTTAGTACGATTCAGAATCGGTTTTAAATGTCCCAAAATTGATTTTATTTAAATTATGTTATACTGTCTTGCCCTTGTTTGTGTGTGTCTTTATTGGGAGCTCTGTACATGTTGTACACGATTCGGCCACTTAGGGGCATTGTGGTTCCGCGCGTTCTGATACACTGTTAAGTTGTAGCCACATTAGAGAGTCGAAGAAAAAAGTCACGATCAAAGTGTGTTTGTCGATTGAACTATGTTGAAATTTTATGGCTGGTACGTCGTTCTCTTCCATTATTTTATCCGACTAATGCATATTAATGAGGAAAACGTGACGTCATTTGAGCTCAACCCTATTAACTGACCCAATTTTGGGTAAAAGTAACCAATCTGATCAAAATCCTCAACAACACGCAAGCCATCAGAGCCAAAGCGAGCCAGAAGGATCTTCCCTGACCCGTTTTTCCACCCGAGCAACGTTCCAGAGCGACAACTGGAAATATTCCGTCCACATTCGACTTCAAAAAGCAGCAAAAGAGCTCGGGCCAAGCCGGTCCGGCTTCCCTAACGTGCACCATATGCTCTGATCCGCAAATGTGCGGCGCACATGCGGAATTCTCTCCAATCCACTAAAAGCAAACACTGGAAGATGGAGCGCGACTGGACGCCGGAAACGGAATCCACTTCAAATGGCAGAAATCAGGCTAATACCCGAGAATGTAACACGAGCACGGACGCGTGCACGTGCCGGAGATCGAGCACGGGCTGTTAATGGCGGTGGTCCGGCTCCACAGTGGGATCTGTGTTTAGCCGTGTTTAGAAGCCCATTTGGGGCCCGATAAATCACGCCGCTGTCCACCAGAAGCCTCCATTAGGGGTCCCGGCCGGGGCCCCTGGACGGGCCCTGTCAGTCACGCCGTCAGTCAGCGAACCGTTTGAACTCCTAATTACAGGGAGGGTTCCTTTGGTAGGGACCCGGCCCGAATCGGATCGACGAGCCCCCGCTGCCCCTCCCAGATGGGGAGTCCCGCACGCTCATGCTCACAAAAAAAAAAGAAAAAAAAAAAGAAAAAAAAAGAGGAAACAGCGGCGGGGAAAATATTTATGGAAAGTGGGGAGAAAAAAGGCCGCCGCCCTTCTTCGTGACCTGCCGTGACTCCTTCTGGGATTGAGTGACACTGGCGGGTTCTACGTTTGCCAGTTAGCATCATGCTAACTTCTGGCCAACAGTGATTAATCAAGTTAAACAGGAGGACGGCGAGCGGCAGGGGTGGGAAAAGGGTGAAGGGAGGCTTGTTTGGGGGAGAACGTCAAAAGACAGAAGTACTCACATGCACTCCAGTGGCCAAGTGGCTGTTTTGTCTTCTACAAACAAACAAAAAATCCTTCACTAGTCCCATTTGATCCTCAGACTTTGGGGCCGCCACACCTAGGACTTAACAATTGTGGAAAATAATACAGATGTTTTTCACCACAGTTTGATTGTGTTAATATTGTGTTTGTGGAGTATGAATTTAGCAGCAAAATCCACCTGTTTTTATTCATCTCAGGGGCGGCCATTTTGTCACTTTTTAATTTATTTATTTATTTATTTATTCATAGGAATACTTTACTTATTTAGCCATTTTTAGCAGTCAAACATTAATATTTTGGCAGTCAAATGTTAATATTTTGCCTATAATAAATTTTATATTTTCAATATTTTTCATGTACAATTAGTACCAACTCATTCACTGCCAGTCATTATAGAATATTTTTACATTTCCAATACTCACGTGATATTACATTCAATAATTATATATAAACCGAATCTACCAAATAACAGAATAGACTCCCTACTTTTTGTCCCGTCCCGTTCTTTTATAATTGACAGCAGAAAAATGTAGGTTTGCCAAAATACAGCCATTTCTCCCATGGACTCTGAAACTGTGTTTATTTCCTATAAAATGGGGCAATGATGTCATCTACCGGTGGTTGGGCATCAGTAAAGTTGTTTCCAAGTTTGATATTTACAGTGGAGCATGCTCAGATTCGCCCCCATTTAGCACCGCTCTAAAAAATACAATTGACAAGTATACTTGTCAAAGGCAGTGAATGAGTTAATTTGAAACATTTCGCTACACTTTGTCACTTGCTTGTTTTTACCTGAGCAACTGTGATGTCATTTTCAGTCAACAGTAAGTAGCAAAATGGCCGCCCCCTGAGATGGATGGAACTTTTCCCTGTTATAGTAGGACCATCAATATAGAACAGCATCAATCTTTAACCTATTAACCAACTCGCTTTTCTCAAAGTCTTTTTTTCGACATTCCAGATTGGTCGCACATTCCTGCAGCGGCAGGATGACTGGCGAGATGCGGGTGGGAAAAACGGTCACAATATTAGCAACGTACGTAGGCATAACAATGCTAAGTACTGAGGTTTCTGTAGCGTATCATATTTTAAAATGCAAATCATGTAGTGGCTCGTTGTGAAGCTAGGTAAATTGAATTTCGCTTGTGTACCTCAAATTTTAGCTTGTAAATCACCCCCCTAAAAACATCAGCTAAATTATGTCTCACATTTTCAGGCACCATTGCTTCAAAAATTCCGGTACGCATGTGAATGTAATCAAATAAATCTGTTACATTACCATAACCACGCACACACACGCCCACTGAAATGCAGCATGAGAAAGAATGTCGCCATATGGACAAATACAAGTTGTATCTGCTCAAAGTTATGAGATTTCACGCCTGCATGCGTATGTGTGTGCGTGCGTGTGTCGAAGCATGTAAGTGTACCGGGTGTGAGCTCACAGCTAATCACCCTGAAACAGGATGTCCATAAATCATCAAACTGCATATCGCACACAGTAAATCTACACTAACACGTCAATGTATGTGTGTGAGAGAGACAATTACTGAAAGGGAACGCACCCTTTTAGCATCTGACATCCATCCTACAGGATTTATTAGAATATTTTTTTATATGCTTCAGCTGACCCTAGATCAACTCTTAAGGGGACAAAAGGTGTGAACGTGACTTTATAATATCTTGTACACAGAGAAAATTGCGAAATTATAACAACCAAGGAAATCCTTAATCTCGCTATTTCCAAAAAGAGGGAGACATTTAACTAATTTTCCTGTCAAAATTCAGCTAATTTACATCAGAACTAGCCTCAAAACAAGCATCTACACCTATGACTTAAAGATAGGCTAGGAAAAGATCCAAAGCCACTTTCATGTCACGGCTCGTTTATACTGTGAGAACCACGAACACGTCAAAGCCAGCCAAAAAGGAAAGCTTCTGAATAACAGTGGCTTTGGTGGTGAAGCGCTGCATTTGCGAGTGAAATTACAATCCATGCTTGACAAATGTATGAAGTGTTGCTTCCACCAGTGAAAAACATTTTATTGTCTTTGTAACCACTCACTTTTTATCCAACATTCTGGGCTCACATTCTGCAAGTAGAAGACTCTAGGATTGTCACAATGCCCTAGCTCCTCCCCTGAGTCGCCATGGTAACAAAAGCCCGGCCATTGGCCAAGCAGTATATAGTATGGGCATGTTTCATTTGCATGAGACAGGGCTGCCCCTCAAACCAGGCTAAGTTTACCAAGACAAGAAAAAATAGGGTGGAAAGTGTTCTTGATTCTTGGGGTATTTTAACAAAATAATGATGAACTCATTCAAACCCAAAAACGTGTAAACACGTTTTTAATTATTTGTCCTTTACTCCCAAAAACCTATTTACACGTTTTGTTTTGTTTTGTTTTTATGCAGAAGCATACAGAAGGCTTTGATGCAACTTCAGACATGAAGAGGTGGCTTAAAGCAATGGTAGTTTTCACAAAAAACAGCCAACAGGTGGCAGCAGAGTATAAGAGATCAGCCAGGGCCATGTTACAACAAGCTCTTTTTGTCAGTGTTTTCACCAGGAATGTGAATATTGATGAAACTTAGCTATATTCTAATGCTAATTGCAAAACAGAAACAGATACAAAAAATATACTTTTTTTTCCTGATGAAAGAAGGGACTCTAATCTTTCTTTTGGAAGGTTCCATGCTTTTATCGCAATAGAACACAATATTCTGTGGGCCTTGCAAAATTAGTCAAAATACAGTAAAACAGCCAGGAGCGAAGGGGTTTGCTTCAGTGAAAATGGCTGGGAATTAATGAGTTAAATAAAATGTGTCATTTAAATTGGGCATTTTGCTAAAGTTGCATCAAAATTCTGAGTGCTTTCACCTCAAATCACTTTGCATCTTCATTAACAGTGTGTGTGTGTGTGCTGTCCACCTGCGTGTATGTGGCATCGAGCAGCGTGTCGAGGTTCTGCAGTGGCGCCGGGGTTTTGTCTTTAAAGCGGGTGAGAAGGCGGCGCTGGATGGCTCGGAACTGGGCGGCTCGCTCGGACAGGAGGTCCTGGTACTTCTGAGCACTCACGCGAAGCTGACGCACACATACAGACAACACGTATACATTTAGCAGCCAATGGCAGGACACATATTGACAAATACACGTTCACACTTAAATGAAAATGGATGTTTGAGGAGCATGGGAGGAAAACCACGAGTGCTAACCACTAGGACACCATTTCAGATGATATCAGATTCAAGTAAACAATGTGCACACCTGGAAGTGATGGTCTACAGTCAGGAAGTAGTCCTTGAGGGGCAGCGGTCCGCTGAAGCTCTTCTTGAAGTCGTCGACTCCCAGCTGGGCGAAATGAATGTCGACTCTGTGGACCAGCTCCTTGGCCACCAGCCACATGTCCTCGAAGGCGTCGCTCTGGATGCGATAGCGCTCTGACGCATGCACAAAAACACACTTTTTGAGCTCATCATAAGTGTACTATTTGCTGATTGTGTATTGTTTGTGTTGTACACGTGTATCTTCCGTCTCTTTTGTGTACTTTTCGTTTTGTTCATGTGTGGGCACTCTGGTGTAAAAAAAAAAATGGAAATAAAGAAATTGATTAATTTATTTATTACCTATAATGTCAAACATATCATATTAAAGATATTCTGAACCCACTATTTCATGAGTATAATGTTTGTCCCCATTAAAACCAAGATCTGACACAAGTATTGCACGGGTCAGCCATTAGAGGGCAGTATCACCAGCGACCTTGCAAGATCGCCCGAATTGAGAAAGGAGAGACACTTATACTTATTAATAAATCATTTTTGAAAATACTCATCCATCCATCCATCCATTTTCTTGACCGCTTATTCCTCACAAGGGTCGCGGGGGCTGCTGGCGCCTATCTCAGCTGGCTCTGGGCAGTAGGCGGGGGACACCCTGGACTGGTTGCCAACCAATCGCAGGGCACACAGAGACGAACAACCATCCACACTCACACGCACACCTCGGGACAATTCGGAGCGCCCAATTAACCTGCCATGCATGTTTTGGAATGTGGGAGGAGACCGGAGTACCCGGAGAAGACCCACGCGGGCACGGGGAGAACATGCAAACTCCACCCAGGAAGGTCCGAGCCTGGACTCGAATCGGAGACCTCAGAACTGGGAAGCGGACGTGCTAACCACTCGACTACCGTGCCGCCCTGAAAATACTCATATGTTTGATATTTTGAAAGTTCTCAATGTACAAATTTGAAGCACTTTGACCGGATGTATCAAATATGACACAAATCAAAAGTCATATGTGGAAGTTGATTCCCCCCTCCAAAAAAATGTTTTTGCGTGTTCAAAAGGACCAATAAACACTCTATTTACAAAGAATCAGAATTTTCTCTCATATATTTAATGGTTCAGGCTTTATAGAGTTAAAATGAATTTGAAATGATATTGGCATGTTTCAAGATCATAGGTTGTGGTATATGTATTTAGGGTTTAAACAATTAAAATAGACAATTACACCCAAATATTTTTGCATAATTTGTAAATACAGTATTTGCTATTCGTTTTGAAGTTCCCAAACCCGTGCAAAAAGCAAATGGGGCTCACGATACTTTATTACCAATAAAAGTTGCACATATTCAACAAAAAACTTCTTACGGGAGGTCTTGGAGGCCAACACGGTCACCAGGCCGCCCGACAAGAAGCGGAAAGCCAAACTGTTTCCCTCGTTATCTTCCGACTGAGCTGCAAACTCTGTAGAGAAAAAAAAAAAAAGTTTAAAAAGGCCAGCATGGTGGCTCTGATAGCACGGCCTATCGCCATGCAGGACGCAGACAAAAGGCAACAAAAGACAGTCACACTGGTAACAAAGAGCACACACACACACGGAGGAGAGAGTGTTTAGTCGTCGGGCTTGCAGATTGCAGCCGATTGTCAGATTACTGGGAAGAACAGACCTCCCATTGAAACACATATATGAAAAATCACTAGTGTGTGCATCTGGTATATACCAGGGAAGATGGTGGCCAGGTCCACAGGTGGCTGGTTGGTGTCCACTGTAATCTTGAAAGCACTGCTCTTGCTGGGAGACGCTGCCGTGCAGACGAGGGTCAGAGGAAGGCTGAACTGGCACTGGACGACGTGAGGGACTCCTGCAAGGCAAAACAAAAAAAAAGGTAGGATTCGCAAAAGGTATGAATCAGGATGATTGTTTCAAGCCGTTTATTCATTGAAAATGAGTGAAAAACGCACTCACAAAATAAAAAAGACATTTCATCATTTCAGGGCTAGTTTGATAGCTTCATGCTCACGTATAACGTGAAACACCATTGATGAGCTAATATAAATTAGCATAGATGTTACAGTACATCTCACCCAGACATACATGGGCTTTTCCTGCGCACAAGTGCCTTTTTTTTTTTTTTTTTTTTTTTTTAAAGCAGAGAGTCACACCACTCGGCGAGGACCCGACCTGAGGCCCGGTCCAAAAGGGAAGTTGTTTGAGGAGGAGAGAAAACAGAGCAAGTGGCCAAACGTAACTTTGTCGCCGAGTTGGACAGAAACACAAGAACAAGCAGTGGAAATAAAAGTGTTCACGTGAGAAACAACAGCCGCCGTTTGCTTCATTTCGGAATGTTCCAACTTATTGCTTGTAGCTCTCACACTTCTCTCACACACCCACAATTATCTCACAGCCATGTTATGATTCTATTAGTTTTGAATGAACAAAAAAGCCAGGCGCAGCCAAAGCAAACTGCAGCCGCGCAGAACGAGTGCAACCATTATCCCTCTCTGCTACTGTCTTGTGCTCGCTGGATGTTTTCACCACATTCCGCCCAACGACTGCACCCAACCTCCCCCCCAGCAGGTGCCCTCAGTGTGAAGGCCGCTGTTATGAGCCAAAGCAAAGAATCTTTGGGTTTCCTGTGACAAGAGCTTCTTGGGTAAAAAGAGTGGAAACTCTATCTTGGGTGGAGGAAAAGCCGAGCAGAGGAGAAGCTATGGGATTAAAAGAACAGCCATCAAGATGAAATATATGAGCTAAAATATTGGTACACTGCTCCTAAAATATGGAGGACCAAAACTGCCAAAATTCGAAATAAATAAATGACTAAATAAATAAATCGATGACTAAAAGTAAAAATAAAAATCAATAATAAAAAATATTCGAAAATTCTATCTAAAAAAATCAATATAAATGGAAATAAATCCGTTTTTATTTTCATCTTTAGTCATTTATTTATTTATTTAGCCATTTATTTATTTAGTCATTTATTTATCTATTTATTTAGTCATTTATTTATCCATTTATTTATTTATTTATTATTTATTTAGTCATTTATTTAGTTATTTATTTATTTTGAATGTTGGCAGTTTTGGGCCGTACTGCCAAGTCGAAATGTTATTCAAATGAGGGGGCGGTCCTAAGCGTGTCTTGGGCTGCCTGTCATTGGTCGATTGAGCAGCTCGGCGAACAAGGAAGTCTCACAGATTTGCAACGGAGAGCTCCAGCAATGGACGACTATCTTGTCCACTGTCTGCTCTCACTTGTTGTCTAATAAATCAAGTCGCAAGTTGAGGTGACAGGTGGACACGATCGTCGTCCAATGCTGGAGCTCTCAATTGTAACCCGGCGAGACTTCCTTGTTCGCCGAGCTGCTCACTCGACCAATGACAGGCAGTTTGCAATGGCTGAGTCATTTGAATAACATTTTGACTTCAAATTTTGGCCCAAAACTGAACAAAAAATAAATAAATGACTAAATAAATGACCAAATAAATAGATAAATAAATGTCTAAATAAAGAGCAAAATAAATGACTAAATAAATAAATGACTAAATAAATAAATAAATACATGAATAAATAAATAAATAAATGAATAAAAGTGAAAATAAAAACGGATTTATTTTCATTTATATTTATTTTTTTAGATATAATTTTCACATTATATTTTTTTATATTGATTTTTAATTCACTTTTAGTCATGTATTTATTTATTTAGTCATTTATTTATTTCGAATTTTGTCAGTTTTGGTCCTCCATACTAAAAGGGGCAGAAAACGTGTATATAGATTGTGATATAGCAATGGCGCTAATTTACATAATCCCGCCCCCTCACCAAATCTTTTCCCAGCTAAAATCACTCTAATTTGCAAGTGTAAATTGCTGGTTGAAGTGCTGCCTCTACCATTGAAAATTCATGCTTGCACTTACTTTCCAACACTCAGGCTCACAAGTAGCAACCCCCTCGCTCTGACCCTAATTGTACCCGGCACTGGGCCCACAGCAGAGGGGTGTGTGTGCGTGTGTGTGTGTACCTCTCGTGGGCCTCTAAGCCCACTCTAGATCACAAAACATCCTATTTTGTATCAAAGCCCACAAAGTCAGACAACTAAAACAAACACGGGCTGACAAGCGGGAAGACTACTGCCTATACTGCGCGTGTGTGTGCATGTCGCAAGAAATCTTGTATGACGGATGAAAAGGAAATATTTTAATTCATAAAACGTGTGTTCCATGAACTCTTATGTAAATGAAGTAAGAAATTATTTGTAATCTTTAGTCAAAATGTGTTTGCATGAAATATTGATGAAGAATAAAAAGAAAATGTGTGTCCCAACAAATATTACAAAAAAATTCTATTGATATAGCGAAGAGGCGTGTGTCGCAGATAAAAACAAAATATTCATCAAGCGAAATGTGTGCGTGCACTCAGATCACGTTTCAGAAACATAAACGGCAGGCTGCGCTTTCTTCCTGTTTATACAGTACAGTATGTGTGTGTATATGTAAAGTGCGTGCACGTGTGTCTACAGGCTCTACTCTATGCACGTGAGCGTGCACATACCTTTGGGGTTGAACTCTGTGGGGAAGAAGAAGAAGAAGAAGAAGGAGAAGACATGAGAAGAAATTAGGCAGCTCACAAAAGAAGCAGATGTTACACTCGGACGCCCTCGTTCCCACGCTCTGCCAATTGCACGCTTGAGTGCATGTGATTGCACGCGCACACAGACACCTATGGACAATTTAGGGTGAGACATATCGCGAGGGAAGTGGGGTCCACCCTGAACTGGTCGCCAGTCATGCACGGGGCTCATAGACACACGAGCATTCTCGCTCATATTCACACGTATGGACAATTGAGATTAAGCTGTGACTATTGGAAAGAGAAGCGAGTACCTCTTTTTGATTGACACTTCACATGATCAAACTACGGCGGTAACTGGACTCATACTGTTTAACTGCCACTGAAATATATTCGTCAAGTAGGTTTTTCAACAGGTAGGCGTGGAAGAGGGTTTTGCCCAGCTTGTTCGTGAAATTCAGGTTTGTGAACCACTGTAATGACTCTCAGATTCCTGTAGATGGCGGCGTTGCATCACTGTGGATTTGACATTAGTACAGCTTTTGAATAAACAACTCAACGCACTTTAATAACAACTGTTGCTGCATTCATACTTGAGCCATGACAGTGTTGTATATCTGTAAGGAAATTATCCAATTTGATTTAAGTCACTGTTCTTCTTGATGTTTTCCTTTTAAAAAAAAACAGAATTTTCCCCAGTTTTTGGTCAGAAACTGGTATTTTTGGTAAAACCAGCCCATGTTCTACTGCTAATTATTAAAGTGAAAAATCTAGTTGACTTTTTCTGGTGAAAGAAGTGAGTACAGTAAGCGAGACCACCGTTATTCGCAGGGATAGGGAACAGGCTGGTACACAAAAGCAAAAATACGTATATAAGTGATACCTGCTGAAATTCCTTGAGAGGATATGGAGGGATTAATTTTTCTTTAAAGCCACAAAAGTCTTGAAAAAAACATGAATCTCCACCAAAAAAAAAAGGTGATTTGCTCCCTCCTCCCCAAAAATAAAAAAATACAAATAAAACTACATTATTATTATTATTATTATTATTATTATTATTATTATCTTAATGCAAATAGGTGAACCCACAGGTGATGAACCGCAAGCATGCTGGGGTTCATTGGCAATGTAAATTCAGTCAAAAAATCAGTCAAAAATGCTCAAAAACAACTGCCAATATGTGGAACTTTGATCAAATAACATGCACGGGTCTGTTTAGTAGTGCTTCTGTTTTTACCACCTGGAAGTACATGATGAGAAGTCCTACAGCAAATACAAGACGACGACACACTAACCTTGAGGGAAGTCCATATTAAATCCATGTGACGCTCACTCGTGCTTTGACACGGTTCCTTCACCCCGGTGACATCAGCAGCACACAAAACCCTCCAGACCACTTCAGTTGTATTTTTAGCCTCACAATAAAGCCGTGTTGCCGCGTTCCCAGACGTGAAACGGATTTAGGGCAGAGGAAAAGTGTTCCATCGTGAAAGCACTCTGCCTCCAACAAAAACAATATCTCCATTTTTTTTTTTTATTATTATTTTTTTTTAATAAACTACCTTTTGAAGGCGCTTATTTGGACTATTTGGAGAAATAATGAAGTCTGTGACATTTTGGAATAAAGGCTGTTTCTATTGCTCGGCAGTAAGGGAAAAGTCATATCTTCCAGCAGTGTTGCTGGGAAAAAGAACGACTGCAAGGGACATTGATCTAACTACAGCTGGCTACACACATACTGATTTTTCACATCTTCGAAAATTATTTAAACTGTGAGAGAGGCCACACATGAGCAGGAAAAAATATTCGTGTGTGATCTCGCTGCTCTTTTAGTGTGTGGTGTTCTGGAAATGACCAACACAGATGACTACACGAATAACCATGTCTGTTGTAGTACCAAGACTGACCCGTGAGAGGCACCACAGCACCATAGGGGCATGGGTGTCCAAACTAGGCCCCGGGGGCCATTTGTGTCCCACCATCAATTTCTAAAAGGCCTGTGGCATATCCTAAAAATGACATCTGCTACTAATATTTTTTTTCATATACTGTAGAAGTACTGTATTCTAATGGGTAAAAAACTAACAAAAAAACAACATAATTAAAAAAATATATAATATGTAAATCCGTGGAGGAATTCACGATATTTCATTTTGAGGCCATATCATCCTGCCTTAGTTTTATTAAAAAAAAAAAAAAAAAAAAAAAGTATTAGCACGAGTTGTATGCAAAGCATCGTGGAGGGCAGCCATTTTAGTACCTGTGGGCGAACTGTAGGACAGGGTGAGGTCTCCGCTCAGGTCGGCGGGTGGGTAGCGCCCGTTGAGGAAAACCGAAAAGATAACAACGGTGGATGACCCCACTCCTATGGAAAGAACAACAACACATTAATAATGATAATAAACACTTAATAAACACTTCAATCTTTTCAAATTTTACATTATTTATGACGGATGATACTTTTAAAGGGGAATTCAACCCCCAAAAAATGTTTTTTTGACAATAATATGTTCTATGCACCCCCACTAGTCTAAATATGGTATTCTGGTTAATATTGCGTGAATGGAATATGAGTTAAGCAGCAAAATCCAGCTGTTTTTATCCTTTTCAGGGGGCGGCCATTTTGCCACTTGCTGTTGACTGACGATGACATCAATGTTGCCCAGGTCTCAGATAACAACCAATCACAGCTCAGCTTCAGAAATCAGGTGAGCTGTGATTGGTCGTTGCCTGAGCCCTGAGCAACATTGAAGTCGGCAGCAAGAGGCAAAATGGCCGCCCCCTGAAATGGATAAAAACAGCTGGATTTTGTATCATAACTCATATTTCACAAATGTAATACTTATCAGAATGTGATATTTAGACTAGTGAGGTCACATAGAACATTATTGTCAAGAAATGTTCAAGGTTGACTTCCACTTTAAGTCTTGTCAATCAAAGGATCTTCTCCCTTATTCCACTTCCACTGTCTCCTTGCTACCTCTGCATGTTTCCTCAACTCCTTCCCTCCACCCTTCCCACCTCCTTGCTCTTTCCTTCCCTAGTCTTTTAAAACGGTTACAATTTGTCTGAGGTTAAGCCGTAGTGCTTTGCGCCAAGATGAATACCGCAACATGTGTGCGTCTATGTGTAAGCGTGTGTACGCTTCTTGTGCATGTGCAAATAATAAATACAAGCAAAAAGTATGTGTGGAAAAAAACACAAATCAAGAAATCGGGATTCCTCAGTGACATTCCTGCTCTGCTTTCACATAACCTGTGCAAACAACTTTTGGAAAGTGCACTTTTTTGGATATATTTTTACGCAAATGCGCTCAAGTGGCTTCCACTCTCTCCTCTTCATCCTTTCAGGCGCACTGACCTCCTCGCTGGCGGCTGCCTGCCTGGCATTCCGTCTTTCAGCGGGAGGCTTTTAACCCCGGCGCCCCGCGGGTCAAACTGCTCGGACGGGTTTAAGTGCGCTAAGTGTTCCCAAGCCCATTAGGAGCAACAAACACTCAAAAAAGACACACAGTAATCCTTCTCTCTCTCTTTGTATCTCTCCTCGCTTCACTTCCCATCATCCAGCGGGGCCACATCTGGACAGGTCAGGTGGCGGTTCCAAGTGACCCGGAGGTCCGTGTGGTCCGGCCGCTGGGCTCCCAGGACTATTAAAGCCAATTTACGCCAACAACAGTGCAAACAAACTCCACACAAAGGTGACCACCAGAGATCACCTCGCCTCCTTGACCTTCTCGATTGTGTCCTCCTCGCCTGCTAGGCTCTGTTTGCTTAACCTTGTGTCACATGATCAATACAGACCTCTTCCTTGCCAAATTCCTCCAAGGCTCGGGTGTCGAGCTTTTTCCTACGCTAAAACTAATTTATTTAGCATGTTTATATTGTTTTTGTTTTTTTTATATCGGACGAGCTCAACTACAAAAGCCAATAAGCGTCGTTCAGGCAAAAATAGAGCATAGTCCCTGTAACAGTGTCTGCGTGTTCAAGTTAAGTTTAAAGTGACTCCTGGTTGTTTGGTGAAGGTGAAAGTTCAAGAGGGCTGCAGATTCTTGTGGTAAGTTGATAAGTGGCAACTTTGTGTATGTACATTTATGTGTAAAGTTTTTTTGAGGGGACTGACTACAACAAAAAAAACAAAAAATAAAAGAAAAAACACTTAATATATCTATGATTTAACATGGTGAACAGGCAAGGAACCATGTTTGGTAACAAGTTGAAATAAACTTATCCGAAGCATGTGAGTTCTCCCTGCCAAATTGGAAGGAAAAAAAAAAAACAGCCCTTCATCATAGCAAAACCTCAAATCGATCAAACTTTGACGACACGCTCCAAATTTTAATTTGGAAGCAAAAAGCTTCGGAAGTCTGCCATCTTGTGAAGGATGCATGCTTCAATTTTTGGTGGCTATGTGATAAAATCTTGACAAAGATGCTCCTACCAATTTTTAAGGCCACAATTGAAACTGGCTTTGGGGCCAGAATTCTGGAAACATGAAAACTCTGCTTTTATTTGCTATATGCTAAAATAACCATGTCAAACTAAAATCGCAGACTTCCTGTGTCTTTTTGGGCACGGTAACTAAGTTGAGACGTTTTTGGGGGTACACCCATGATAAACATGCCCACCAAATTTCATGACAATAATATAAACCTCCGTCAGGGTCTGATATTTCTGAGGGGGAAAAAATGTCAAAACGTTTGGAAAACGAAATATGTCAGGAAAGCCCTGATAAGATTTGATAGAGGTAACAAGCAAGTGTGCTGTTAAACTCTAACCTTTGACCCTTGCACTGACCAATCTGCGCACACCTTTGAACTGTGAACCTAAACAAAATCACCACTTTCTTCCTGACTTTAGAAGAATGTGCATGAACATGACAATCAACGACCATGGCGTCACAGGGAATGATGTTTTATTTTAGAGAGGAGCGAATGAAATTTAAGCTAGAATGGACACGGAGCGGAGGGAAAACAAAGGAGGCAGTGTGTGTGCGGTTGTGTGGTGAGCCGGTAATCGAGTCGCCATCTGAGACGAATAAAAAGTGAAATAACAATAAAAAAGTGTGTACGTGTGTCTGTGTATGACTATATAAGTGATTGTGTGTATGTGAGTCATCGAGTGACAGTAGCAGGATTAAGCTAATTAGCTGGTAGCCGCCAAAGGCCAACAAAATCTAAAGTAGCGACTTGAGTTACAATCACATCAAAGCTCCGCAGCTGTGAATGTTTTAGTGCTTTCGTTTGTCTTGTCACAAAAATTGGTTCCAGCAGAAAACAGCTTTATAGTTCAAGCTGTACAACCAGAACCAGAAGTACAACACAAGACACCAACACTACTGGAGGGTGTCAGTCACTACATGGTATGGGATATCAAAAATGCTCAAATGTCTTTCTATAAATCTGAAGCACAACATGTGGTAAGAACTGTTTAATTCCTTCTGTCATGTTCTGTTTCCATGTGGTTAGGTTTTGTTTGGTTTTAGGTGTTTGTAGTGTTTTGTCCTGAGTTCTCCGCGTGTCTCGTTATTGTTAACCTTGTCCACCTGCGTGTGTCTTCCCTTCCCATGTGCCCTCTATCTGCTGTGTTTCTCAGGTGTGTCTTGTTAGTGTTGTATTTAATCAGTAGTGTTTGGTCACGCGTTGTGGTAGCATTGTCTTGTCTTGTCCTGTTGAGGTGTGCTGTGCTGTGTTGGTAGTGTTTATGTCTAGTCAAGTTCTCCACGTCAAATCAAGTTCTCCACGTCTAGCCTGTCTGTCCACGTCGTGCCAAGTTTGTCCACGCTCTGCCAAGTCTGTCCACGTCTTGCCAAGTCTGCCCACGTCCTGCCAAGTCTATCCACATTTTGCTACGTCTGTCCATGTCATGCCAAGTCTATCCACGGCATGCCAAGTGTGTCCACATCATCCATTTTCTTAACCGCTTGCTCCTCACAAGGGTCGCAGGGCATTACTGTATATTTTTTATGTATTTATTTTTTTTATATAGAACAATATTTAAGTATTTGTTCATTAAAATGCACATTAGAATGAATTTCGTTCTTTTGGGGAAGACTCGAACGGATTGATGACATTGCCATTCATTTCAGTTGGGAAAGGCTATTTGAGATAACAATTGTTTTGAGTTACAACTGGCATCACAGAACGAATCAAACCAGGCACCACTGCACTAGCACTGCACTTGCGGTGGTAAAAAAATAAAATAAAAATAAAAATAAAAAAAATAAAAATTCTAGCGTGTCCTAGTTGTTCTTCTCGTGTGCTGAATTGTCTTACTACTACACAGTAAATTCTGTAGAGTAAATTTTACTCTGAAAAAGATATTCAGTCTCAGTCTAAGACAGAGTAAACGTTATACTCGGAAGAAAGTAAAATAAAAAATAAAAATCTCACCTGTTGAGAAACAATTACAGAACCTTGAGTGTTTTTGTTTGTTTGTTTGTTTGTTTTAGTTTTTTTACTCTCTTCCAAGTGTAAAACTACTCTTTTTAGAGTGGGACCAAATGTAGTCTTTAGAGTAAAATTTATTCTATGAAATTTATTGTGTAGTGAGCCTACTATTATTACAAAAACTGTAAGACGAGTCTCAAGCATATCAAATACATATTATAAAGGCCCAATGAAAACATATGGGAGAAAGTGACACTATTTAAAGGGCCGGCGCACAATGCAGAGTGCACAGCTGCGCATGGCGTCCAGCTCACTCACGTTGCTGCATGGACACGTCGTCCATCAATGACTGACAGTTCAGAATGAAAGTGCAGTGCACACATCTTGAAATGATAAACAAACTCACAAAAAAAGATGCATAAAGAGCGCATGATGCTGCCGCACTCTTGACGGATGACGCCTGCAGACAACGTGCGCATGACATAAATGGACATTTTTACTCCAAAAATGAACATCTGCTCCATGTATGAAGTTACGACGGATAGTGATAATGGATAGATCGAAGAAAGGAATGGTTACAAAAGAGCAGCTGTGCTGAGAGGAAGTCAAAATGAACGGAAATTGGGAAGAGGCATTTCACAGGTTTCAGAAGGTCAAATTTGAGATTTTTAAAAGACCTAATTGGTTGATATGGACTCAATCATCCATTATAATATTGTAAGAAAATGTTTGTATGAAATATAGTGGGACCTTGAGATATAAGTGACTCGACTTATGAGGCCAGCCTGTGGGCACTTAGGCGTTAATTTCAGTGGACAGCAGGTGGGGAGTGCTGCATAAAATATCATCCTCCTTAAATGACAGAAAACGGATGGATTAGTCTACTAAAAGGGAAGTCAAGCCAAAAAATAAAAATAAAAATCTGGACAATAATATGTTCTATGCAGTATGGATATGGTATTCAGATTAATATTGCGTTAGTGGAATATGAGTTAAGCAGCAAAATCTGGCCATTTTTATCCATTTCAGGGGTCGGCCATTTTGCCACTTGCTGTCGACTGAAGATGACATCACAGTTGCTCAGTTGGCAATGACCAATCACAGCTCACCCGTTTTCTGAGGCTGAACTGTGATTGGTTCTTGTCTCAGACCTGAGTCATCTTCAGTCGACAGCAAGTGGCCTTCTGATGCAGTATTGATTTAAAAAAAAAGAAAAAAAAAAGGATGGAACTCATATTCCACAAATGTGATATTAATCAGAATGTCATTTTTAGACTAGTGAGGTCACATATAACATATTATTTTCAAGAAATGTTTAAGGTTGACTTTCCCTATTCTTATTCCCCAAGCTGAATACAATTCAGAATACCATGTTTCTACGAGTGGGGGAACATAGGATATATTAGTGGAAAGAAAATTTTGACTTCACTTCCACCACATTTTATAGTGAATACAGAGTAATTACAAATAGTGTATGAAGCATTTTTTTTAAACCCGTGAACGGCAAATTTGAAGATCCTGTATCATTTTAAAGGACAATTCTGATCAATTTAAGACTTTTGAATGATCCCATTTGGAAATTTGTGGAAAGCGTGTGTGATTTTTCTTGCTCAGTTTAGATTTGTATTTCTTCAAATTCTTCCTCAATGCTGGTCTGTGTTTGTTTTTTCTTCGTGGGTTGTGGGAGCCAAATTACAGTTTCATATGTTTTTGAGTTTGAGTCTTGACTCCCACATTGGTTGTTTAAATATTGCTGCTGTGACAATTTAATCTCCCTCTCGGGATGAATCTTTTCATCTCGATATCTAGTCTGTGCTTTTTGAAAACGTTGAAATCGTTCCCATTATTGCAGCTGCTTGAGGTCAATCCACTTTTTTTTTCAACCCTCTATTGTCCAAAGCGAAACTCGAGTATTTTCACATATACGCATACACAAGAGTACAAGTTTGTGCACCCAAAGGATAAGAACAATCTGCAGACAATTCGTCACAATTGCTACAGATCAGATGCAGCCAGAAGACAAGTTGTCCAACATGTTGTCCGTGCAAACACATACACATGACTGACCTAAAGGTTCCAGGACAAACTGGTCCTGGGTGACTGCAAGCGGAGGCTGAACAACAGCGGTCAGCTTGGACGAGGCCAACGGGCTGCTGGCCTTCACTGTCACCTGCACACATTTAGGAGGAGGATGTAGAAATACGATAAAACGTCCTCAAATGCGCTTCTGAACTCACCTTCACGGTCACTGAAGGGACAGGGAAGCCGTCCATGTCTTGGATCAGAGCTTGCTGTGCAACGAGACAAAACAAATGAGGATATCAGTATTTCATCAAAGTGAGTACATCTGTCATTTTTTGGGGGAAAACAAAGTATGCTAGCAAGCAGGGATGTAACGATATCCAAACATCACAATAAGATATGAAGGTCACGGTACGATAATTATGACGATATTGTGGGGAGGTTGGTGATACAAAAAAGGTCACAATATTGTAAAAAAAAAAAAACAACAACGGATTTTAAACATAGAAGGGCCAAAACATGCCTTATGAAAATTAAACTGCACTACAAAACCAGCCACCACAGGGTTCTAGAACTGCACACATGAAAATCAACCTGACCTTTTGAAAAGATGTGCTGCTTTTAATATCGTGACATGACGCCGATGATATATTGTGGCAGTTTTAATATCGCGATATCACGATATTGCCGTTATCATTACATCCCTGCTAGCAAGTCACAAGACACAAAGCACATGTGTACTGCATGCGCGTGCACATACCGACGGGTCATCCATGTCAGGAGACACACATGCTGTTACCGTCAAGTCCTTCTCCCTTTCACCTTTAGGCAGAATGTCTGAAACACAATTTTTTTGTCATATTTATGCTAAATCACTCCATTGGACATTTCATAAGGTACAGCTTAAACGCTTGTAGGAGGGGTAAAACTAGTCTATTATTTATTTTTTTTATTATTATTATTATTTGTATTTTTGTGTATATATATTTTATGGTCTCTCGAGAGCGCTGATTTTCACCTACTACAGGTAGGTCTGGAATGTAACCACTGTGATAAAGCGGGGAACACTGTCTATAATACAGATGGAAGTCTTGATCCTTATGATATTTTGATAAAATTCAGAAAACTGAGAACAGTTTAACTTGTATATTAAAAAATCCCGCATCATCCCTCGTACCCTGAGTCCTGCTGGCTTCTCTGATGAACTTCTGCAGCCTCTTCATCTCGGCCTCAGCCTGCTCATAGTCCACCTCGCGGGCATCAACTTTGGGCGTGGAGTAGAAGGACGGGTCGGTGCCCATGTACGAGCACAGCAGGTGGCCGTCCCAGCTCAGGCTCACCACGGCGCCCTTCAGATCCCTGACACCACAATACATTGCACAAAACATAAAGGGTTGGGCTTGTCGATTATAGAAAAAATAATAATCATGATTATTTTGGCAATAATTGAAATCCCGATTATTCAAACCATTATTTATTTTTTGGTACAAAACAAGAAATTGTTTAAGCATTTAAAAATATCGTGACCCATTAAAAAAAATAGAAACACCATAATTATGTAAGTTCCTTTTGGACCAAGCAGAATTTATCCATCCATCCATCCATCCATCCATCCATCCATCCATCCATCCATCCATCCATCTTCTTAACCGCTTATTCCTCACAAGGGTCGCGGGGGTGCTGGAGCCTATCTCAGCTGTTTTTGGGCAGTAGGCGGGGTACACCCTGGACTGGTTGCCAACCAATCGCAGGGCGCACAGAGACAAACAACTATCCACACTGACAAGCACACCTAGGGACAATTTTGGAGTACCCAATTAACTTGCCATGCATGTCTTTGGAATGTGGGAGGAGACCGGAGTACCCGGAGAAGACCCAGGCGGGCACGGGGAGAACATGCAAACTCCACCCAGGAAGGCCGGAGCCTGGACTCAAACCCGAGTCCTCGCAGAATTTATATTAATATTGAATTAATTAATTAAGTAATTATTTATTTATGTTGGCAAAAACTTTAAGTTGGAGTGCAACTTGTGCACTTTGCAGTAGGACAATTTTTTGGTACAAAACCAGAAAATATGTTGAAACGTAAAATAAATAAATAAATAAATAAATAAATAAATAAATAAATAAATACATAAATAAATAAAATATTAAGACAAATAAAACAAATTTGAAACACTATAATTACGCAAGTTCCTTTTGGATGAAACAAAATGTATTAAATTAGTTATTTTAAAATTGAAAAAGGGTGCAAATGTATACATTTAAACAACTTAATTTTTTTTATTAATAATCTTTTGTTGTTGTTGTTGTTTACAAATATGCTGATATTGTAATTGTGGAGTGTAATAATTGAAATTGCAATTGAATTTTGATTAATTGGACAGCCCTAATAAGGGGTGAAGCCAAAATGAGTTGAAACTAAGTAATTTACATGTGTGTAGCATGATGTGCAGGACCAAGAGACAACAAAGAGACTACATGCAACACAGATGTGAAGCATTCTCACAAATATTCTTAAGTAGTATTTGAGTCATTTTAATGCCATAATTTACAGTTAGATATATGCATGTAGGTCCGGTGCTGGAATAGTATTCAACAAGTGCTCTATGCAACACAGATGTGAAGCAGTTCTCAGAAACATGCTCATGCATCTAACTGTGTGTGCAGTAATTCACCGGAAAGCATTTCCCAGTTTATGCAGTAAATGTCAAACAGCCTAATAGTCATCTTTCTTGAATTTATGTAAAATAATAACTCATTTGATGCATTATTTTCCACAAATCTATTATTCTAAATTCTTCTATTTCTGTGTGTCCCACTTCCTCATTTTTTTATGGGCAAATACATCAAATATACGTAAAGATTTCCTGACAGAACAAAAATGGGAAAAGGGAGAAGCAGGAAATGCTGAGTGATGCAATAATGTGTTTTAACAGCGTGAGTGAGTGCGTGTTAACTGGTTGCAGATGTGTCGTGCTTCCAGGCCAACGAGGCCTTAACACACACGCATGCACACGCATGGTGTACACACACACACACGCACACACATGCGCGCGCACAGGGTGGCGGAGTTCAGGTGGAGGCTCCGCACCTGCATGGGTGGAAATCGCCTGCATTTAAACGTCCACTTTAACTGCCGCGGAAACACACTCACGCACGCGACCGACTGTGACGGAAACACACTCTTTGCCCACAGTGGGATGTTCCCACCCACCGCTGTTGATGTTAACGTGAGCAAAGACACCAAAGAACCCGACTGGGGCCACATGTTGGGACGATGGAGAAGGTCACTTCAATGAGGTGACGGAACCCCGTTGCATCCAAACGCGTGTCAAAGATGCTGTGATTTTAAACTAGTCACTGACCGATATGGTTTTTTCAAGGCCGAATCCGATTCCGATTATTAGTAGTCAAGGAGGACGATGACCGATATTTTTAGCCGATATTCATTTGCAGTAAAAGAGAAATAATTCACATCAAAATTGTTGAAACCGATACCGATTATTAGTAGTCAAGGACGATAACCGATATTTCTTGCCGATATTTATTTGCAGTAAAAGAGAAAATATTAAGATCAAAATTAAAAAAAAAACTTTTTCTTTTCATTTTAAATTATATTGATATTAATGTGAAAAAAAAAAAAATCTTTTAATTTTAAATTATATTGACCGCTTTGTTTAAAAAATGATAGCAGAAATTGCAGGGAGCTTCCAGCGTTGTTGAGCTAAACTAAATAGTAAACTATACTAATTTCAACATAATTTCTTAATTTTATTTATTTGTTTTTAAATTTTTTAAAATGAAAAGTGTAGGGAGTTCCCAGTGTCAGGATCATTTTTTTTTTTATAAAGTGGAAATTTAAATAATCCCATAAACGAAAAGTTCCCTGTATCTCACTGAGAGACAAATGCATGCGAATGTAGCTAATTTGGGGTTTTCATTAGGGTTCAAGGTTTCAAAAGATCTTCACAAACAGCAAAAACATTTCTGAATATGTTCGAAATGTCTTTACGACAAAGTAAAAACTGTGAACAACAAATACTGATGAAAAGCCTAAATCCACTACGTTCGCAAGCATTCACCACTCAGTGAGAGACCAGCTTTATCGGCCATCAGATTGGTAAAAAGGCCGATGCCGATATTTGTCAAAATGTCATATATCGGCACCGATAATCGGCTCAGCCGATAATCGGTCTATCCCTATTTTAAATTATGTCATGTGATAATGTCACAAACTTTATTAACTCATTTGTTCCCAAAAACTTATATGTTCTATTTTTAATCTATTAAGTGTCCCAAAGACGTATTTATACGTTTTTTATGTTTGTTTGTTTTTTGTGCTAACGCATACAGAAGGCTTTTTAATGCAGTCTCTCAACTGCTGAGAGTGGGTGAAAAAGAAAATTGTAGTAATTACAAAAACGGCCAGCAGTTGGCAGCAGAGTATGATCAACCAGGGCCATGATAAAACATGATAAAAGTTTCCCCACAACTCTAAGCAGATTTGTGAATAATGATGAAACTTAACTGTATTCTAATGCTAATTGCTGCAAAACGGAAACAGATAGAAATATACTTTATTTTCCCGATGAAAGAAGAAACTCTCATCTTTCTTTTGGTAGGTACAATGTTGTTATAGCAATAAAGCACAGTATTCTGTGGGCCTTACAAAACCAGTCAAAATCCAGTAAAACAGCTGGGAGTTCAGGGGGTTGCATGTCCAATTTTGTGGCGATAGGTAATACTGGTATCAGGAGATTTTTTTTCTTTTTTTTCTTAGCTTTCCAGGGGGCGCTACCAAGTTAGTTATAGGGGCTCATGTTGCAAATTGTTAAAATAAATACATTTTCACGAGGATACATGCACTTGCAAAAGTTGGTGACTTTTTCGGGATGTTATGTTGAGGGCCCCAAAAAGGCAATTCCCTTGTCACAAAACTAATAAAAGACAACGACTCCGGCATGTGTGCGTGCATATGTGTTTGTACGTCACCACTACATGGGCGTCACACTCACGGGAAGTTGGCGACGCGAAGCGCCACGGGCACGAAAGCGAGCTGGGCAGCCCACTTGAGCGTGACGTCTTGGTACACCAGCAGCATGTTGGTGTGGTTGCCTAGCAACAGGTTGGTAGTGTCATCGGTCACTAAATGGAAAACAAGGACAAAATATGTATTAGGGCAAGTTGTGCCCATCGTAAAAGTGCTTTTTTATTTGTATTTTTAAAAGGGGAAGGGGAGAATGTCAGATATTACACATAAAGGTCACTTTGTGGTTATTTCTTGCTGGATTACTTACTGTAGAGCTTTTTATTGAAATGAAGATAATTTGGTGCTACACGACCACAAAACGGAGAAAAAGAATTAGTTTTTGGTTCGAGGTTTGGAAAACCCAAAATGGCAAAATGAGAATAAACCTTGTGCTAATGTTCTCTGCGTGTGCAGGCTTTGCTTCCGCCACCCAGCTAGAATATCAAAATTATTTTTAGGGCTGGAAAAGTGGTAAAAAGGCACGTGATAAACTTTGCAGCCACAAAGTGGAGAAATAACCCAAGTGATGACATCATAACATTTCATCAAGTGGCTGCATATGAACTCGCGTATACTTTTCCCTTGAAACATGAGCTATAAATACGAGACGTGCATTATACAAACACACGTACATGTACACGCACGCACGTGTGCCCATCCGGGAGCAGCGCAGCTACCACCAGGAGAGATCTGAGGTGACGACCACACGCAAAACAAACATCTCGTTGGGTCAAAGTGGCGGTCAGCGAGGAGGGGGGGGTCAAAATGACAGAGTGCGTGCGATTGCATGCAAACACACCTGCTTTTATCTGTCGGTTTTGTCATTTACACGGGAATTTAACGAAGTCGATCGAATACACAATTCAAAAATCATCATTCACCCACTCACTCATTTCCATCAGTCTGTCTTTCCAGCCGCAAATGATGTGCATGTGTCCGCGAGTGACTCACACGAGGCGTACGGCAGGAAGCAGCTGGGGTTGAACTCCAACTTCTTCATGAAGTAGATCTGCCCGTTGTCACGCAGGCAGTAGAGGTTCCGCTCGCCCAGGATGAAGATGGAGAAGGACGAGTGGGAGAAGGAGGCCACGGAGATGTCCAAGGCCTGCTCGCCAAGAACCAACGTCCAGTCGGGCTGCGGGGGAAAACAGTCCTGGTCAACTTTTTACTCAAATTCAATTCAAAATTTTTATTTATCTGGATTGGCTGGCAACCAGTTCAGAGTGTACATCCCCCGCGACCCTTGTGAGGAAGAAGCGGTAAAGAAAATGGATGGATGGATGGATGGATGGATGGATGGATGGATGGATGGATGGATGGAACAATTACAATGCATTTTTGTTCAATGATTCTTTAACCTTGTGTAAAAAGTGCTTTATAAATAAAGTTGAGTTCAGTTGAGTTTATACACTATTTCCATCCACTCATTCACCCACTAACTCCCATTCAACTCTTCGTGAACCTTAGTGACATGTTAACATTTGTACCCGTCATGTAAACACCGCCATACTCCTTTATGTGGTTCTTTAAATCAGTGTGTGTTGTCATGGTTACCTGCATGCAACATAAGGCTTTCCATGGACGCTAATGGGAGGGCAGCAGAGTGCAAGTAAAGCGCCTCCTTGCCAAGTACAACTGAAACGACGCCAAAAGTGTTGAACGAGCCGTGTCAATGAGTTTATTCTTGCAAATTGGGCTTGTTAGCGTTAATGAGCGCTAATGGTCGCCACAGGAACAAGTGACATCACAGTGGGGTTGACTGGAGATGAGGACTCACCGTCAGCTTCTTGATGCCGGTCTTGGGGGGCCGGTCGGGGTCCTGGCGGCTTTCGGCTTCCGTGGCCACGGCCAGAGTCTCGTACCTGTTGGTGCGGAGCAGATGTTAAAACGCCGCGAATGCCACCTGAAACGCGTTGATGTTGGCGTCTTGGGTATGTGGAACATTCCAGGGAATTGGCAGTCATGGCACCCTGGCAAGAATGTGTCCTCCTTAAACAGCTGGACCAACACTGCGTGGCCCGGCCTGACCCAACTAGAGAAGCTATTTGCAATGAGAAAAGCATCAAACACCTAATTTCCCTTATTACGAATATAGCTACACAATAGAGAGAGATGAGTACAACTAGACAGGTGCATGGGTAGGATAGCTAAAACTAGACAGATAAATGGCTAGCTAGAACAAGACAGACAACAAAACAATACATAGAACTAGTTACTATCCAGATGGATGGATGGATGGATGGATGGATGGATGGATGGATGGATGGATGGATGGACAGGTAGATGACGAACAGATGGGTAGACAGACATACACAAGTAGACAGACTAACAGCTAGATATTTAGAACTAAATGAGAGAGAACTGCTTTCTTTCTCTCTCAACATAGAAGTTGAAAAATGTTAAACTAATAGAAATATGGCTGCACCTTTTAGCCATTGATACTGTAATTTCATAATAATTCATACGACTGAGTCAAAATGAAAAAGGTGTACTGTAAAAAAAAAACAAAAACGAGCGTGATATTGATTTGTGTTGAGGTCATTTTTGTGCCACTAGATGGCATAATTGCATTTGCAAGAGGTTGGTGACAGCTGATATACATTATTATTATTAAATTGATTACTTTGACATTGATGTGTCTGCTGTGTTGCGACTGGAATTCCAGTACAGTCTTTCCAAGTAAGGGCCGGTCATTAATTGTGCGTTTAAAAAAAAAAAAAAAAAAAAAAACTTTAAATGAAGTCAAACATTTGACACCCCTAATTCAATTGCTACTTTTAAAAAATGCCTCTTCTATTCATTAAACAAAACAGTTTTTTTTCTTATTATTTTTTTTTTTTGTGACAATTGGAACATAATGAATTGGATTTACACGATTTCCTATGGGATAATTCACTGTATCTTTTCTTTGTTTCGCCACCTGAAAGTATTTTTATGACTCAACAGCTGCGAATGGTCTCCGCCAGGTCGGACCGACACCCGGCCCACACATTTTATGCGGTCCCGGGGTGTCCCGCTCTATTAGCGCCAACGTCAGGGCTGTTTATCGTTATGCGTGAAGCCCAAGTGGATAAGAGAAGGGAGCCGGAGGAGAACTCGCAGATGTGAAGTGAGAGAGGGCTTCCTGGAAATGACTGACTGCTTCAGATAGACACGGAATTAGAATAAAAGTATTAAAAAAGTATAGTATTCTGCTACCGCAATATCATGAATGATGATATTCCACAGCCATCAATTTTCTAGCGCTTGTCCTTATTTGGGGTAGTTGTAACTGAAATTATGAGTTTTTACATAATTTGGAAGTTTTCTTACTTGCAAAGAAATCAACAATATAACATATTTATGGTCAATTATATAAAACGGCCCAACCGATTAATCGGCCATCGATTATAATCGGCCGATTACTGGCCATCAAACATCGGCCAAAACAATCGGCCAATTGGGCCAAATGGCCGATTATTTCCGCCTTAAAACATTATCAAAGAAAACCGAAGTTTCCGACGCTGTGAAAGTGCCCTGAATGCACCATTTTGCTTTCATAGCATTAGCAACTAGCAGGTGTACAGCGTATGTTATTCTGGTTATTCTGTTGCCCCTAAGCGTCCTATAAGTTTTTTAATGACACCGCAGTTGCCGTTAACTGTAAAACTAAATACACAATGTAAAGAATTTCATCCATTGTATATTTAAATAAAAAACATGCTTTGTTTCTAAAACATCACTAGCCTAGCCCTAATAGGAAGTTAGCAAATGCTAACAGGAAGGCAGGAAGCTAGCGACCACTCCGGGAGTGTTTTTCCTTCAAATAACGAATATCCACACACAAATCTTGTGGGAACACATACCCACAGATGAGATAACACTACGCAAAGGCACAAATTCTTCCCAATGTGTGAAAAACGAGTTATTTTAATAGAAATCAATCGCAACTTTCTTCTGTACTCACTTTAAGTGGGTACGCCATGGATGCACAGCACCACACTGCCCCCAAGAGGCCAAAACGCACAGGAACAGTCAAGTCAAGTCATGTTTATTTATATAGTACTTTCAAACAGCATTAGCTGTCATTATTTGTATTATATATATATTTTTAATAAATAATCGGCAGATATAATATATCGGTTGGGCCCTACATAAAAGTTGTACATTTTATTGAGTGAAAGAAGCATTTCATCCTCTACAACAGAAATGTGGACGGTACATTATTATAATAGCATGTAAAGGCCTGACTTGGCCTTCAGTTTTACACCTGTAGACAACTTGTTGAGCTTTTCAAGCACTCCTGTGTGTGAGTGTTGGCACCCGAGTTGAGTTGCATTTGCATGTGTGTGTGCGCGGTGTTTCCAGCGAGATCATCTTCCAGTGAGAGTACAACTTACACAAAAAAATGTTTGCTTAAACTTTACACGAGGCCTGATAGTGCTGGCCAACATAGACATGCACACGTTGCCAAAAGACCGTCTGCAAGTGTGACAACGCACACCTTGTTCACCAAGCGCACTTTCAATACGGCAACACAAAGAGTTCTCGGGTACATTTCTGTGGTTTGTCACATTTTCTTTTCCACTCGCAGAACTTTTGTGTCGACGCTCAACACGAACAGCGAAACTTACTTGTAGCTCTCCAACTGGCGGGCGGAAGACACGGTGAGGAAGCTATCCGTCCGGGGGTTGTAGGCCAGCGGGCCGGGAAGCAGGAAGCCAGGGAGGAACCTTCCGAAGGTGTAGCTGTCCTGCTCGAAGAACATCAGCATGCCGTCCATCGACTGGATGCACAGTGAGTGACCTGGCGGCAACAGGAAAGAGGACAGGGTTGATGTGATTATTTTCTCTACCACTGTTTTTACACACAAGATGGTATAGTCAAAATAATAATATGACTTTAGAGTCAGCCATCAGTCTAGGAAAGGGGTGACCAAACTTTTTCATTTGAGGGCCACATCCAGAAAATCAGAAGGACGCAAGGGCCACTTAATGTTATGAAGAGAAATTGTGTTTAGTCCTAAATTGTACAAATAATTGATGTGTGCTTTTGCATATTCAGAAAAATGCTACAGTATATAAACCAATTTATTTGTAATATGGCAGTAGGGTTATTATAGTTCTGGAATTTTTCATTTTAGTTAAAGTTTTAGTTCTGTGTGACATACTTTCAAACATTATTATTCCGGGTTATATCAAAATAAATCTACTAAAAATCACATTTAATATCATCCCCAAAGGCTCGTGTATTAAATGAATTACCAAAGACTAAAATGAAGTTTGCTATAATTATAGTTAGTTTTGTAAAGTTAAAATGTAGTTTCAGTTAGTTTCGTTTTTTTTTAAAAAGCATTCTTGTTTTTATTTTATTTCGGTAACAATATTGTTTTTGGAATTTTAGTTTTACTTTTTTCATTAGTTTTAGTTAACTAAAATAACCTTTAATGGCACCTGTTTTTCGATACCCTCCCTTCTTACTTTGACCATCTCCAAACATTTTTGTTTTGTTTATTTTGTTTGAACTGAGTCAAATGCCATTTTTAACATATGTGGCAGGCCACTGAAAAATGGACGGCGGGCCGCAAATGGCCCCCGGGCCGTAGTTTGGACACCACTGGTCTAGGCTGTCTGTTTTCATCTTAGGATTCATTTGGATTACAAAATGGCAGCTTCCAACCAAAATGGCCAACTTTCTGTTGGGTCCTACAGACTTTTTCATGCATTCTATTATGACAAACATGCCCACCCAATTTGTCACTGATCGGTAAAACTGGAGCAGACAATTTTTGAGTGAGTTGGGGTATGTCATGTTGGGGACCCCGAAGATATCTAGGGTGGAAAAACTCGTCATGGTTTGCATTGGTTTGGGTTGGTTTTTTGTTTTACTTTTGTTATGGTTCAGGTTTAGTTTGGGTTTTGTCTTTATCATCATGTTTCTTTAGGTTTCATCCATGATCTGTGTTTTGTTTTGTTGTGTTGTGTTGTCCTTGTGTGCCTCCCTAGTCTTGTTAAGCATTATGTCCACTTGTGTTTTGGCCTGCCCTTCTTAATATGTCAACCAATCAGCACCCTCTGCCACTTGGCCTTGCCCAGCTGTGTCTCGTTGTGTCAATTAGTGTGTGTGTATTTAGTCTCTTGTCTCCCCTCTGTCTGGGTTGATTCATTGTTGTCGTCCCTTGAATAAAACCCCATGAATATAATCTTATCTGGAATGTCGGCATTTGCATAATTATGGTTGACGTAGTTTAAACCCTGGCTTCCACCATTTAACCTGCAACAATTTACAACATGGCCTCGCACACAAATGCGCGCACACTCACACACACGCAATAAACATGTTGCTCCTGTTTCATTTCAGCGGTGGCGGCGCTATGCAGAGTGAGGCGTGTTTCACACTCCAACTCAGTCTGATATCTCCATTAACACCTTAGCACATGTACACATACAACACACCATCATAAAACAGCGATGTGACCGGAGGACTATAATTAGGCCTCTATGCGCTATTAAAACACTCACTGCCGTCAAGTGGAGGTCAGGGATACAGTGCGGACACGCACACACATGTGCACGCGCCAACCATCCATCAGCAGAGATTTGGAAAGAAAAGCCACACACTCCTACACACCTCCTCTGTGTAAACACACGTGAGGGTGCATGTGGGTGTGTGTGAGTGATGAGCATGTTCCACAGTGGCCAATAACACAATACAACTACATGGGAAGAGAGTTACACACACACGCATACACACACCGACTTACAGTCAACACTCAGAGACACACTACACATATTCACCTTCTCTCTTTATCTCTCTCTCACTCTCTCATTGTATCACACTCTCTAATTTTTTTTCCTCATTTTCTCTGTGATTTTGTCTCTCACATACTCTCTGTCTCATTCTGTCGCTCTCATTCACGCTCTCATTCGCTGTCTTTCATTCTATCTCTCTCGTTCGCTCTATATCGCTCTCTCACACTCTTAATTGCTCTCACACACATTCTCTCGTTTTGACTCTTATATCTCACCCACATTCTATCTCATCCTATTTCTCTCTCTCGCTCTCTTTTCTCTCTCTCTCACTCATTCTGTCGCTATCATTCACTCTTGCTCTCTCATAACGTCTCTCTCTCTCTCTCTCTCTCTCTCTCTCTCATTCGCTGTCTTTAATTCTGTCTCTCTCTCATTCTCTCTATCTCATTGTTCCTCTCAATCTCTTAATGGCTCTCTCACATACATTCTCACATTTAGTCTCTTATTCTTTCTCTCATACATTCTCTCTCATCCTCTCTCATCCCCTCTCACTCACAAAATCATTGGCTGTCTTTAATTCTGTCTCTCTTTCATTCTCTCTATATCACGTTCTCATATTTCCTCTCACTCTCTTAATCACTCTCACACATTCTCTCATTTTGTCTCTTATTCTCTCTCATACATTCTCTCCCATCCTCTCGCTCATTCTCTCTTACTCTCTTACTCATCCTCTCTGTCACTGTCTCATTTGTTCTCCCTCTCTCCCACTCTCTCTCACACCCTCACAAATTCTCTCATTTTGTCTCTCTTGTTCTCTCTCTCACACATTCTTTCTCGTCCTCTCGCTCATTCTCTCTTACTCTCCACTCCTCTCTCTCACTGTCTCATTTGTTCTCCCTCTCTCCCTCTTTCAAACTCTCACACATCTCTCTCACACACATTCTCTCTCTCTCTCTCTCTCTCTCTCTCTCTCTCTCTCTCTCTCTCTCTCTCTCTCTCTCTCTCTCTCTCTCTCTCTCTCTCTCTCTCTCATGCCTGAAGAGAACAGACTCAAATACAGAACATGCAAACTCCAATCCTCAGCTCACAATCGAACCCAGAACCTCAGAGCTGTGAGGCAGACTGGCTAACCACCAAGCCCGAAAGGTATCATGAATAATGGAAATAAAAGCCAACATTAATGGCCGTGTGCTATACAGAGAGTCTTGTGTGCAGAGTGCACAGCACAATTGCTCAAGTATAAAAGTGTGCTTCTATACGTTCTATTTTGGTTTATTAGCTTAAGGCTGCGTTATTCAATCCCTCACGTCCACTACAAGCTGACTTATTACACGCCAATAAAAGATAATAACCTCAGTTTAAAAATAGCTAGGAAGACGCCATGCTGATGTGGTTTTGCTTTAAGGTCAAGTTAAAGCACCACCATAAAGTTTCTGTGTCTGCGTGGTGTGAGACACGAGACAGAAAAAAAAAAAAAAAAAAAAAAAGGCTCTCTAATGGCTCCTTGTAGATGAACTCTGACCTCCCAGTGAGGTGCAGGGATTTCCCAAACTAAACAGCATTTCATTTAATTTGTTCTAAACCAGTGACTCTCGGTGTGGTACAGTTCAGTCATGTTTAATGCTTAAGTTCAATATGTTTGAATTTCATCTTTAAGAAGGGTCTTATTTAGATACAATTTTTTATTGAACTCTGTTGTGCAATGTATTTGAATTGAATCCTAATTTTGGTTTCAGCGCAGTGAGAATGTTCCAACTGCATAATGTTAAAGTGGCTTACAGTAGTAGTAATATATAGATTATTTATTTTATTTTTTTAAGTATAGCCAATTACTGTTCTAACCTGCTAACAAAAAGACAGCAGAAATACAGCAATTAAGTGGTGGACACTGACCTCTAGTGGTGGAAATCAATAGACATGCGAAAGATAATAATAATAATAATAATAATAATAATAATAATTAATATTATTATAATTAATTATTATTATTATTATTATAAATCCAATTTATATAGTGCTTTTCAGGACACTCAAGTCTTTATCAAGTGTGTATTGTCTATAGTGTGTTTATGTGTGTGTTGCATCACCAAAACCATGTACACGTGTGCTGCTATATGTCACATCATACACACACTCATATATGGTTACATATGCACAGACTCATATGCACACGCACATTCACTAAATAACTAAAGCACATTCACACCAAATTGCACACACACACGCAAACAAATTCTCTAACAATGCCCCCCTAGCAGGGTCTTCATTCACCCTGAAATAATTCCCAGGAATTAAATTTGGAGTTCAGTCAGAACAACACATGCAAAGTTCCTCCAAAGTTCTTTCAGTTCCGGTGTAAAGTTCCTGCTGTGCAAAAGTCTCTCATGTAAATAGGGAGTGAATGAGGGGTCCATCATGCCAGACCACAGTCTGGCATATTCTAAACGCACACACACTCAATTACACACGTGCATGTCTCAACAAAGCACCCTTTATTTGGAATAGTCATTTTCTGCACTTTAAAGGGGATTCCCGTGTGTGTGTGTTGACTTGAGTGTGTGACACAAGTGAGCGTGTACATGCTAGGGTGCATGTGTGAGTTTGTCTTGGACTGTGGTAGGGCTGTCCCCGACTTGCATTTTCCAAAAGGCCAGGGCATGAAACAGCATCATTCAAGTGGGTGACGTGTGTGCGTGCATGTGTGCGTTACCCGTGACCCCTCCAAAGGTTCCATAAGTCATGTTGCAGGAGGTCCTCTGCAGGTTGTGCTCGTAGACCAGTTTGATCTGGTACTGGTCGCCGTGCTCCACGTTGCCCGCCGTGCCTGAGCACAGACATCACCCACCCGTCAATTAACTGCCACTTAACTCATTTGATCCCAAAAATGTATACATCCGTTCTATTTTAAATTAGTCAAGTGTCCCAAAGACGTATTTATATGTTTTTTGCTGGTGTTGTTTTTATGCTAGGGAATGCAGAAAACTTTGATGCAGCCTCTCAACTGCAGTGAATGTGTGTAAAAATGGTAGTAATTACAAAAACGGCCAGCAAGTGGAAGTAGAGTATAAGAGATCAACCAGGGCCATGTTGAAAACAAATTATCCATCCATCCATTTTCTTGACCGCTTAATCCTCACAAGGGTCGTGGGGGGTGCTGGAGCCTATCTCAACTGGCTTTGGGCAGTAGATGGGGTACACCCTAGGGACAATTTGGAGCTCCCAATTAACCTGGCATGCATGTTTTTGGAATGTGGGAGTAGACCGGAGTGCCCGGAGAAGACCCACGCAGGCACGGGGAGAACATGCAAACTCCACCCATGAAGGCCGGAGCCTGGACTCGAACCCGAGTCCCCAGAACTGGGAGGCGGACGTGCTAACCAGTCATTCACCGTGCTGCCCGAAAACAAGCTATTTCCAGTCAATTCTAAACAGATTTGTGAAAAATGATGAAACAGCTATATTCTAATGCTAATCGCTGCAAAACATAAACAGATAGAAATATACTTTTTTTCCTGATGAAAGAAGATACCCTAATCTTTTTTTTTGGTAGGTTGCATGCTTTTATAGAAAAAGAACACAATATCTGTGGGCCTTGCAAGATCAGTCAAAAGTCAGTAAAACAGCCGGAAGCAAATGGGGTTGCTTCAATGAAAATGGCTGGGACTGAATGAGTTAAATAGGAAGAGACACATAGGAGGACAGAGTTACCTAAAACGGAGAAGACGGACAGCTTCCTGGGGTGAAGGACAGCCAGGTGGAGAAGATCTGAACACCTGGAAAACACAACATCATTAGAGTAAGAACACTGCTGATTTTGCTAAGGAACTATGTTCAAGTGAATTGAGGAGCTTCATTTGGACAAAAATGGTGCTTTTTCGCCACTTTGTGGCATCTCAGTGCCAAGAAACTACGTTGAAGAGAGTTGAGGAGTTTCATTTAGACAAAAGCAGTGCTTTGTCACCATCTTGTGGCATCTCAGTGTCAATGAACTTGAGGAGCTTCATTTTGACAAACGTAATGTTTTTAATCAAATTGTCAGTTTTAAACCTCCAAACTCGGGGGTTAAATATTTGTGGATTTACATTATTATCCTCATCCCTTGTGAATAAGCATAGTCTTGCTTCTAAAAGTTTAAACTTTTAACCAATGAACTGTAGCAGAAGCAGCCCATGACGCTACTTCTCCACTGACAAGACATTTGTTGATTTTGTCCTGCTAGAATAAAATGCAGTCTTTAGAAAGGGCCAACCACGACGGAAGGGGAAGCCGATCCCACAAATGTTCTTTCATCCTGGGAAAGCAAAAAAAAAATAAAAAATCTCTGGTGGGCTGCCCACCGCCTCGGTCCGCCCGTCAGTATTTATACTCGCCAGCCTCGCCTCCAGACTGCCCGCCGGATTCCCAGGAGGAATTCCGCGCTGGCAAACCGCAGCTTAAAGCAAACACCGACACGACGCTGTGGGAAGGAAGGAAGGAGGCGATGCCATGGAGTTTTCTTTAACTATTTTTCCGCGAGAAAGCTCACTTTTCATTTCTGCAAAAGGGAGACTAAATGGAGAGAGCGCCATCTGCCTGAAGGATTGAAAGCAAAAGTGGCCAAACTTCCGTGCTCAAAGGCCACATTTGATTTTTAAAATGGACGAAGGGTTCGGCACCATCGTAGTTTAGGCAAAGTAAAAAATAAAAACATTTAAAAAAATGATAAGGTAAAATACGATTGTAAATTAATTTCTCAACCAATTACTTGATAGCAAAACTTAATTATAACAAAGTCACCATAAATGTATACAAAGAATTAACGTGTTTGACGCACAATTTATTTAATTAATTTTGTATTTTATCAAGTACAATAAATAAGTTAATTCATTAGATAACAGCTCATTTGAGTCTTTCTACAGTGTCTTTTTGTCCACTGTTGCTCTATGTTCAGGCCAAAAGCTGATTTGTCTAAAACATTCCATGCAAATGTTTCGTACAGCAACCTTAAATAGCACTGAACTGCACAATTTCATTTCAGTCACGCTACTTCTGCTTAAATCGCCAAGCGTAATCCTCATTTGTGTGCTTGTGAGAGGGATATCAGGCTAAAGCTAATTTGAGTGAGATTAAGTTGCTAAATGTTGCTATAGTCTCATGAATGAACGCGCCCTACATATCACTTTTGTTGCTTCCTCAAGCAATTTTGGAGAGGTTGGTCTTGAAAAGGTTCACCACTCACACTTTTCTCAAGGGTCACATCAACCCTCTGTACCAAATCTACTCACGAGACGAACTTCCCCAGCTCCACCTGGATGACGGCGTTCTGGAGGTGCACCTCCAGGAGCTGCGTCTCGGCCGAGCCCTGGCCCCCCTCAGTGGCTTTGGTGGAGTGAGGGGAGAAGATCCGCAGCATGCCCATGTAGCTGCCCACCACCACCTTGTCTGCATAAGAAGACCAACAGAGAAACTATTGACATAATGGATTTGACTATGACCTGAAATGCATTGCACATTATTTCTATTATGTTACCATGTCCTGTAGCACTGTTGTCCACATCTCCAACGCACATGCACCCCTGGTCAAATTCCTCGCCTTCACCGAGTGTTGCCGACCACCAATCCCGCGCCTTGAACAGAGACATCTGATTGGACAGAGAAGAAGACACAAGAAGGTCAAATTTTGGTCACAAATAGGTTTGAAAAGCGATGTGCAGCTACTCATAAAAGTCCTGACTAAAAACACATCACTGTTTTATTGGTTTCAATATCGTGATTGCGTGATGTTTGCATGAGAGTCGGTTATTATTTTTTAAAGAATGTTACGCTAAATTTATTTTGAGAGCCTTTTTAAGATTTGTCAAGCAAACTTGCTTGTCCTTGGAGAAAAATGACTAATATGATGGCGGCTTACTTGATGAGTCAGTTGTGAAAGTCTTCATCGTGTGTGGTACTCTCTATTATACTGCCCCCACATGACCAAGGCTGGTACACCAAATAATGACTGTATGTTTTTATGAAATATAAATAATTATTTATGATAATATAATGAATAAAACAACTTTTAATCTTGCCTTATGTTGTAATATGTTAAACAAATCGGCAAATTAGCTGATTATTATTATTTTTTTTCCAATTTTAAAAGAGCTAATATGGGCCATCTGAATAATCGCCACAAGTCAGTCAAATCGATTAAAGTGTCACTCAAAAAAAGCCACTTCCTGATACGCTAACACCGGCAGCCAATATGGGAGCGGCATTGGCAGTCATGTGACCATCGCATTCGCGTAAATACGCCTGAGAAGGCAAGCAGCTTTGCTCTTGTCTTAGCACTGACCGAGCAGGTGGAACAGGCAGCTAATCCAGCAAAGTGGCAAATTAAAAGCGACATTCATTTTACAAATTAATACACTTTTAAAGTCATGCTTCTTTACATCAAATCCGGTTTAGTGATGCTCAAAAGTTTCCACCAGACTTCAAAATTGTGTAGGTTTTAAATTATGAAGACTTAAAAGGACTAAATTTTCATGAACAGGTTTTCCATGGGCATTAAACACAACACAATGACTTGTAATAACATTATATTCCTTTCTTTCATATTTCGCTCAAACTGTGAGGCGTCAGCAGATTCCTGCCTCATCTTTGGGGTGTCCAAACATGACATGGAGATTTAAACACATTTCCTGTTTAATTGTCCACGTTTGAGCACTACAATAAGTCATGTTAATAAGTTTTGCAGCTCACGCGCTCACATCAAGGCGCGTTCACAAATGAATTAGCTCGCGGCTAACGCATTAACTTTAGCTTGGCCGGCTAATTAGCTAGCCAGGCGAGTAACCCAGTGTCCAGCAGATGGAATGGGTGTCTTACCTTTTCTTCACCGACGCGTCTGACCAGCCCGCAGGTTTATTACTGCTCGCGGTGGCATAAATCACATTTACCCTCTTGAAGCCATCGTCTTGTTGTCATGGCACTGACGCTCAAACTGGGGCGAGCGTGGCAGTTGTGCGCATGCACGGAAAAGAAATGCTACATGGGAAATGTAGTTCTTTTGTTTTCATTCCGTGACATTTGGCAAGTGCTTTAGCGAAGTAAGGATTATCTCGATATTATTTTATTATTTAATTTAGCAAAAATTTCTTTCTCCTTTTCACAATTTTACAATAAATGAATTATATTATATTAGCAACAGCAAGGACTTCAATGTCCAATACGTTTCGTTGGTTGTAACAGACAATGTGAGTATTTGTAACAATGTGGGGAAAACGGCCAGATGGATGATGGGAAAATGAGTCTTTTGTTTTAAAATCATGGCGCTCTCGGTTGTGGCAAAAATTACAGGCAAAGAAAATTTTTAACAACATAACAATAAACAAATCATCTTAAATGCACGAGATATGTGTTTTTTACAGCTGTAAATAATGGCAATTAACTATAATGCTGAGACAGATTGATAATAATATGATTTATGTGAATGTGCATTGAAATTTGCAAAAAAACAAATCAAAATATGGGCTCGTCCGGGATTTGAACCCGGGACCTCTCGCACCCTAAGCGAGAATCATACCCCTAGACCAACGAGCCACACTTTGCACTTGAAGTCACTCCTCTTTTTCCCAAGAAACAATCCCTGCCACGTCGAACCCCTATCTGGAAACAATTTGCAATTTTGGCATTTTGGTACCGCCTATAGGACATTCAGGGAATTGCAACCGCCCTCAAAAATATGTTATTCACACGCATTCATGAAACATGTCATTAAATACAATGTATTTCATTTCCAGTTCACACTATCACAGGAAAAAACAAACAATCTGCTTATAAAAATACAACACATGAATCTACGTTTGGAACCATTTCCACACAAGGTCCACAGATACAATATGACGTTTTCCCCTGTTTCAATAATATACATATATGTAAATAGATATTTTTTCCTTGTTTCTTTGTTGAGAAAAGGCAACATGCAGGTGATAGCAGCACATACAAAACACATTTAAAGAAAAAAAAAAAAAAGCGGGAAAAGCCACTGACAGTTACGGCGTGCTCCTTTTATGATGAAAACGCTCTTACGTTAACCTTTGGTGTGTTTCTTGTTATTGTTTTTAAGCATAGCATAGATTTCTGCCGTTTCAAGCAAACTAAATGATGTAGAATAAAGTGCTTCTTTTCTAAGCAGAGTGGGCTTTAAAAGGCAGATTGAAAAGTAAACATCATAAATGTCCACTGACTAAAACATGCATCCATCCACTAATTAATTCCTATGGATATCCACACCTATTTTAAAGTGCATTTCCACAAATCGCAAATAAAAAAAAAAAAATAAAAAAAAAAAAAAAAAAGGGAATCAGGGACGACTGCATCCATTTGCATTTCTCCAAGGTCCTCTTCCTGGTCCGTTGTACGTACGTGTTCTGTGGTACATAAAGACAACCATACTGGAAAAAAAGAAACCTTGTATACAATGTCCCCACCCTTCACCCCCACTACTCGCAATTCATCACTCACACCTCTGCTATTATATCACAGACAATGCAGAACAAATACACACCTGTCAGTGTTGAATGTTGTTTGCATGTGTTGCTGCTTCGTGTGTGCAAAGTAGCATCATTACGCTAACAACTATGCTAATTGCGCTAATTGGTGAATTTGCGAATGCTGAACCGCGAACTTGTGGTGGTTCACTGTCCTGCAGTGTGATGCTGGTGTCCACAAGATGGAGTGAGCGTGTGACACAAGAACAAAAACAAGTTGAAGAGTGATGTACAATTAAAGGTTTCCAAACAGAAATATACAAAGGCGTAAAAGGGGTGGCGGTCCGAGGAGGAAGTTATAGGACCTTCTGGAGGATGGCATTGGGCACTTCCAGGGTCTCGTCCTTCACCAGGACAATATCATAAGAGTCCAAATATTTGTCCAGACGCTCCTCCACCTGCCGTGGGGCACGAGGTTACACGTTATCAATAATCGGAAGAATATCGGCTAACACAGAAGCGGTTTCTACACTGGTGACGTACCTTGTCGTTGAGGAAGCCGATCTTGAGGATGTTCTCCACGTTGGGCACGCCGTCAGCCATACTGAGGTCGCCCAGCGAGTCTCCCATCAGGATGATGTTGCAGTTCTCCTTCAGCTGCTTGAAGTAGTCGGTGTTGCGCAGGGCGCCGTTGTGCTTGTTGTACACGTGGATCAGCTCGCCTTTGAAGCCCCGCAGGACGCCCTGCAACCACAACCACATGCAAAAGTGTCTGAAAAAACATCTTTTTTTATTTTTTTTTTCATCTTTGAGCCCAATACAGTGCTCCCGTGCTATTTCGTGGTTCATTGTTGAGGTTGCTGCTATATCATGGATTTTAAAGCAATCAATTTTATGGGCTTTTACAGTATACAGACAAAATCCAAATAAAGTTGTATGCCTTTGTGTTGTTACCATGAGTGCCCCATTGACGGGGGGAAAAAAAAGTTTTCATTCAATACCGTGCGTTTTCACCTTTTGCAAGTGGGTCTGCAATACATCTCCCACACTAAACGGGGCTTCAACTGTAAATAGGGATGTAATGATATCCAAACATCATGATACAATATCATCACGATATGAAGCTTACGTTACGATAATTATCACGATATTGAGGGTAGGTTGGCAATAATTAAATATTGTAAAAAACAAAAAAAACAAAACACAAAAAAGAACTTGCACCAAAAAAAAAAAAAAAAAAAGCACAATATTGTGCTTCTGTACATAACATCAATGCCTACAATCTTTAATAACAATATTGAGGTGCTTACTTGTTAATGCACGCACACATTGAGTTCCTCCACATATTGACTCGGTTCACAGGCATATTACGTTCCCCTTCATCTGACAATTAGCATAGTTTTTAAACACAGAAGGGCCAAAACATCCCTAATGAAAATTAAATTGCACTAAAAAACTAGCCACCAGACGGCGTTAGAACTGCACAAATGGAAATCAACCCGACTTTTTTTTTTTTTTTTTTAACAGATGTGTTCCTTTTAAATATCGTTACATGACGACGACGATATTGTGGCAGTTTTAACATCAGGATATCACGATATTGCCCTTATCGTTACATCCCTAGTAAATAGTGTGATAAACGTACTAAATAATTCCAGCTGTCAAACGATTCAATCAGAAAATATTTTAACCAGATTAATCACATCTTACAATTTTCATTAATCATGATCAACCGCTGAATTAAAAATAATTTTTGATCATCATTTTTTTGCCTGCCAAATTTGAAGAGGACCTGTTAATTCTTTCCACATTTAATGTTATGAGGACGTCTTCAAAAAATTTTGATCCACTGCACAAACTCATCCTCCTCTTTTTTAAATCAGTTAATTACTTGCATAATTTAAAATGGGGGGGGGGAAAATGACCTCACACTATTTTGACACGAACAAATATTCTGTATGTCATACACAGACATTTATTAAATGCATGTAGTTATGTTTATTGCTCAAACAAAACCTGATTAATCTGTGTTAATACATGATTAATGCAATATTTTTTTGTGATTAATTAATTAGTGAACACTTTAACTTTGACAGCAGTGTAAATAAAGTATCTTTGAATTGTTGTGCAGAAATGATATTGTATAAGTGTAAAGGGTATTTTCTGTCATTTTCACAAACTCACGTTGTCGTCAAAATCCATGAAGTTGGACACCACCTTGATGTTGGGATGGTAGACGCCCGCCTGGCGGATAATCTCCTCCAGGACGTCGCCCAGGCCTGCAGAGAAGATGAAGACGGGCACGTCGTGCTGGTGCAGGCGGTCGAAGAACTGCTCGAAGCCTTCCCTGGCAAAAGCATCAAAACAATTTTCTTTTTAATTCGCTTTAGTTTTTCGGTGTGGGTTTCGGTTGGTACCTGAGTGCGGCGTCAGACTCTCGCACCACTTGGGGCAATTTGTCCTTCCCTATCCTCTGCTCCACCAAAAGCGTGTGGGATTTGAAATACCTGAATACACATATACAGAACATCAAATACAATGTAAAGTGGCTACATTGCCATTTATAGAACATTAAACATGATGTAAATATGCTCTTTTAGAGGTGTCTATACACTTAAATGAGGTAATAGTGTATGTTTGATCTACTTTATACACAATGAGAATATAATTATGGAAATGTGCTGCATTATAGGTGGCAAATAGACATTAAATTCAAGGTAAACATGATGATAGAGTATATTAGAGGTATATAGACATTAAATATGAATAAAGTATGCTGCATTAGAGGCATATAGAACATTAAATCTGGTTTAAGTGTAGTAAATTAGCAGTGTGCAGAAATTAACTCATTTGGTCCCAAAACATATAAGTACGTTCTATTTTAAATAGTACCAGTGACCCAAAGATGTAGTTTTTTTTTGTTTTTTTAAATGCGAGAACATACAGAAGGCTTTAATGCAGCCTCTGAACTAAGAGAACGGTAGAAGCAATGGTACTTTTTACAAAAACGGCCAGCAGGTGGCAGCAGAGTATAAGAGAGCATCCAGGGCCATGTTGCAACCTCGCAATTTTGAACAGCTTTGTGAATAATGATGAAACTTAGCTATATTCTAATGCTAATTGCTGCAAAACTGATACAGATAGAAATATATATATATTTATTTATTTATTACTGATGAAAGAAGAGACTTAATCTTTCTTTTGGTAGGTTCCAAGTTTGTACAGCAATAGAACAGAATACTCTGTGGGCCTTGAAAAATCAGTCAAAATCCAGTAAAACAGCCGGGAGTGAATGGGGTTGCTTCAGTGAAAATGGCTGGGAGTGAATGAGTTAAATACATACATAACATACGCTACATTATAGATGTAGGCAATAGACATTAAATACAGCAATGTGCTACTTAAGGGGTGTTCCAAACATTAAGGAAAAAGGTTCCCCTAATTTGAATTAAGTTGGCCATAGCCAACAACACAGTAAGGTAATATCTTCAATGTGTATGAATTATTGTTTACTTTGATGCTTGTGTGGTTAATTAGATACTTTATGGGCATGTGCACGAGGATTGTTTCTTGTGTCGTATCATCGTAAATGGACATGAAGTCTCTTTCACATAGCAGTGACCATAGTCACAGAAGCACATGGCGAGAGAAATAAAAATATCCGATATATCAGCTAAATAGGAATTGTGTGAAAGCTCACCATTCCACCATGAAGGGGTACTTCTCCTCCATGGTGAGGTGTGGGTCGATCTCGATGGGGTAGTACTTGTTCTTGAGCTGCAGTAGCTTCTGGCGACACTCCTCGGTCACCAGGCTGCAGTTGTCAATGATGTCTGGAAGCAACAATGTGCACAAGCACGCCCACACGTGTTAAAGCAACATGCTAAAGTTGTGATTTGTGAGTTTTATTGCAACGTAGACTCACTGTGGCACGTCGGACAGCGTTTGCCATTAATGGCAAACTTGCTTAGCGTCATGTCAAAGTCAGTGATGATCTGGGGGGGGGACAAAGAAACAAGTGAATACCTAAAGCAGGGTACAAACATAGATTAGATAGACTAAAAGCTAAGCTATGTGTTTTAAATACTTGAGTAATTCTAGTTTTATTAAGTTTGACAGCTGAGAGAGGCCTCTTTTTTTTTTTTATATAGAATTGTCAAAGTTCTGCTTGTTGTCACCATACAGCGCTGGTATCGCGAGTCTGTGCTTGCATGTAAGAGCAAAAAAAAAAAAAGAAGTATTTATCTCATGCTGCACTTGCACATCATCACCAGGAGATGTCATAGTTGGCCCCACCTGAAGTTTGGAGGCTCCGCCCTTGATGAGGCCGCAGATGATCTGCTCCACCCTCTCGGGGTCCCGCATGTGCACCGTCTTCTTCTCGAACTGAGGCATCTGAAAGCAGGACAGAAGGCGACGTTACTGGAGATGACATGACATGAACATTTAAAGTAGCTTGCTCATGCCTGAACACACCTCGACTACATATATGTTGTGACAAACGAGGAAGAGGAGGAGCATGATGAAGAGGTAAGTTGGTAGACATAATACCAACTTGAATGTATCAAGCAAGATGGTGTTTTTTATGTTTTTTTTCCCTAAAATGTTGTGATTAACGATGCATAGATACACCCAAGAGCTACAATACGTCGTGTTTTTACCTGGTCAGTGTAGTGTCAGTTTCAAACAAAAACGGACGACTTCCTGTTCAATTTCAGACCTTTTCCTTGCATTTGTCACGCCAAAATGTGTGGACCGCTTTTCACATCAACTGGCAAAACTAGTGCATGAAAATCGTTCTCCTTGTTGTTATTGTCATGTGCTAAAAGTGTCAGTTTTTAAAGTATGTTAAAGCTCTCAAAAAAGGTGATTAAGTTGCAGTAAAAGCAAAATAAGGCCCCTGTAAGCAGGAGCAAGAAAAGACTCAAGCATAAATAAACACACTTACTTACCAGGGCTGTGCAGTCTGTGAAAAACAAGAGTGAAGAAAAGAATGTGTGGCTAAAGAGCCTTTATATAGTCGTAGAGGGCGGGGTGGGCTGAGCATGAGACCCCTCCCTCACGCACACACTTAACAGCAGATTATGTCAACACATACGGGCGCAGCAAACACATGCAGGGGAGTAAAAATAGAAGAGAAATGAGGCCGGTGGAGAAGGAAAAAAAGTTTGTAATCTGCCCCTTGTTGTCAAGTTACCTTTGACTTTACACTCAAAGAGCATCTGCTGAACACACACATTTTAAACACACACACGCAATAACTTGCACAGGCACGAAAGGTCACCCGGGGTTAAGGTTCATTGCGTTGGTCCTCATTACACACATTGTGCTGATGCATTGACTTGACAAGAACAAGAAACTGATCTTGCACATTAAGTGAGAACTAGCATGCATACAACATACATACAGTACATATGCACAATTGCACAAAAAAAAAAAAAAAAAACATACATTATTGTTATTTAGACACATTTATATACACTGCACACACATACAAGAAACTACACTTTTAAGAAACTGTAAACACATGCATGGAGGCGGGCATGTCATGTATTTACATAAAACTAGTCTACACAAACAGACAGGTCAGGTTGAGCAGGTTCTCAAACATGCAATTAAAAGCAGTTAATTATGTGCGAGTTCCCTCTGCACTTGATATTGTCTAACACACCTTGCGTTATTATCCCTTAAACATGCAGTTTTTGTTGTTGTTGTGGTTTTGAACTCTTTTACTGCCACACGTTATCAAAAGGTCATGTCAACCTTGAAAAAGTTCTATTTCATCAGATTTAGCCATGTTGCATTGTAATTTGATACACCGGGAGCCCATTGAAGAGATAGAATGCTGCCATCTGGTGGCCATAGTTAGTGAGTGTTTTTGATTCCACAACCCATTGACCAGGCAGCGCTGCACTTAGATGTTGCACTGCCCATTGATTTAAAAAACAAACAAACAAAAAAACATTTGACGTCATTTAACGTTTACGGCGGCATACATCGTGATTTTATTAATCGTGATTAAACGTTTTTGGCGGTCAAAGAGTTAACTAATTTTTTTAATGGATTTTACAGCATAGTTACATACTGTAATACCCTCCTACGTTGGAAAGGAGAGCCGCAGTCACAATGGAGCTTTTCATCCATTTAGTGAATACCGTGAGAAAACTAAAACACAGTAAGCAGACTTGCGTAGAAGCTGCTGTCAGCCACAGCTCAAACCCAGAGACTCACGAGCAGACTATCCCACTCGGCTCCGCCTCTTAAAGGCACATGCATGTACACAGACACTACATTACATACAGTATTTTTCTAATGTGTTTAAAAGGGGCATTATAAAAGGTTTTAGTGTGTTTTGAGGTCCTCTGGATCTTTTTGTGTTTATAATTTGTATTTGTTTTTAAATGTATTATTATTATTAGTAGTAGTAGTGGTAGTAGTAGTAGTAGTAATAATTTAATGTATTTATTTTTTATTTTACTCATTGTATTTTAATATTTTATTGACTGTTTTTTCATTTTTATAATTTTTTTTTTTGTTTTTTACTAGATTTTATGTGTATAGTGTGTAGATCTCAATGTGCAGCACTTTGGAAATGGTTGTTTATAAAATGTGCTATAAAAAAATAAAGGCCATTGAATTGGATTTTAATGTTTAAATGTGTTTAAAGTATGTGGGAAGATTACACCTATTTTTTTTTTTTTTTAAGTACTGTATATAGACTTTCTGGAGTTTTACTTTTCATGCAAATCCCAATTACTGAGTCTTAATGCACAGAGAACACTGTTGATTCTAATGGTGCTAACATACACAAACAAGACGACTGCTTGGTATGATTAACACACGTAAACAACAAAACACCATGCCAAAGTGTCTGTGCCGAGTTCAATTGAGAACGTGTGGGGCGACCTCGCTTGTATGACAAGGATGCGAGTGCAACCCGAGAGGAATGCTTCACATATGTTGAACCCGTCTACTCTAAGTAGGTCAAAGCTCTCGACTTACACCAAAACATAAACCATATTGCATCAGCCAGATTTTTTTGCTTTACAATAAACACGTGTACTCATGTACATCAAAATCATCTTTAAATATCACACGTGTTTTAATCCTCGCTTATCTGCATGTGGAAGGTACAGGAGGCTTCAAGTTCAACATGAACATAAACATTATTGCGCACGTGAGCGCCCGTTCATGCGCTCCCGTTATGAGCACGTCTGACCCACAAACGCCAGCGAAGACAATAGCGCTAAGGTCAAGAGTTACTGACATAGCTTTAGAAAAAAAAACACAAAAAAAAACACACACACACAGACGCATACACACACAAAAGGGAATTTGTGAAGCTGTGTTGTTGTCACTTCAGTGGTGCTCAAAGGAATTTGGAAATATGATAGGAAGTCACATAACATGCAGGTAACCAAGGAGGATCAGGGCCATGCTGCAAAGCAACAAAAAATATTAAAGTATCCATCTATCCACCCATTTTCTTCACCGCTTATTTCCTCACAATTTTTGATTTTTGAAACATTTTCATACATGTGTAATAATGATATTAGCCCTACTCCTGAAATTGCAATATTTGGGGTGGTCCCTTATCGAGTGACAATATCCAGTAAACAATTTGATGCTATTGCCTTTTTGTCTCTATTGGCCAGACGACTAATTTTACTTAACTGTAAATCTGCTAAGCCCCCCACACATGATCGCATGGTTGGTGATGCGATGACACATCTAAAGCTCGAAAAACTGAGATATTCGATTAGGGGATCAACTCAAAAGTTCGATAGGGTTTGGCAACCTTTTCTGAACTACTTTCAGTCAGACTTTTCGTCTAGAAACACGGAAGAAGCTGTCTGATTAACGTGCTCACTGTGATGTTGGATTTTTTTTTTATTGTTGTTTTTTTTTTTTACTGTGGTTGTGTGTGTGTTTATATTAAAAAAGCCAATAAAAACATTTGAAATACTTATTTCCTCACAATTTCGTGGAAAACGCTTCTTGGAACTTAGTCTGAAGTGCTTAATGGGGAGAAAATGCATGCAGACTGTGATATGTCGGGACAGTGCAAAGGTCTTGAACGTTGCACGGACGGGAAGTCGCTTGGGTTGCCTCGATGACCAGAGTCTGTTACTACTGATAGGGGAAGGGGGGAGGGGTTTAAGGGTGTGCTCAGAGCTATAATATTCCACTTGAAAAACATCCTGATGGAAACATAGTGCCTGCTGCTGGTGCCAAGAGTAACTCTTTCACTGCCACACATCAAAAAACAACCCCCACATTGCCAGGCGATTTCGAGCATTTTAATTCAAAAGATACATATTCTCTACAACAGTGACTTTGATGTTAATATTTTTTGTTTAATGACGCTCTGTGAATTAGGGTTGATGTGACAAAGGCTTTGATCATTCGCGACATCCTTGAAAACGTTCTATTTCATCAGAATTCATCTGTCATGTTTCATTGTAACCCATTGAAAAAAGATACAATGCTACCATCTGCTGGCCATAGTTAGTGGCTGTTTTTGATTCCACAACCCATTGACCAGGCGGCGCTGAACTTAAGACGTTGCGCTGCCCATTGATATATATAAAAATAATAATAATGTAGTTGACGTCATTTAATGTTTATGGCGGCAGACACTGTGATTTTACTAATTGTTATTAAACATTTTTGGCGGTCAAAGAGTTAATTACTGCTAGTGAAAATTTAACAAAAATGATCACCAAGCCCATCTATCAAACATCTCTGACGTCGGGCCGAGACATCCTAAGTCACAATTTGGCAAATTTCCTATTTTTTCAAAAATCTATACTTTTGGTCAGTCTACTCGTGTGGGTGTAATTTTTCCGAATTATTAGCCAATCTAAAGTGGTGAAAATGGCTTGTTCTCTTTGATGAAGCAATGTTAATGGTTGGAAAAAAAAAAAAAGTCGTTTTTGGGGTCTCCTGAAAAATCACAATTTTGGTGGTGCAAGTTTTGGCCCGTCGCCAGCAAAAACGCAAACGTGTATACATCTTTCTATGTTTTATTTTAATTATTTTGGTTTCTATAAAGTATATTTCAAGCTATTTATTAAAGCAAGTTCCACATAAGAATTTTGTCTTCCTAATTATGACATTTATCTCAGAATATTCTGTCCCATCTCGTTGATCGCTGGTGCAAAAAATGAGTTGCTGGCACACACACAAAGATGTTTTTTGGCGCTCACTGTTATTGTTTTTGTTTTGATATTGTGAGGCCCAAGCGTGCTGCAAACCACATTTGAGTCCTCACTTTGTGTTGTTTGTCTTTCATGAGTCTCTTTTGCTGCTTTTGTTCCCAAGCACGCGAGTACTGAGGCCGACCAGAGGGACGCGGGTGACTCGTCGACGATTGGAATGCGCTGCAAACTTTTGACTTTTACACGTCAGGGCGGGGCCGAATGCCTCTTACATGAATCATATGTGAATATAGAAGCAGGCCCGCAGCTACATGTAGTTATGTAAAAGTTCTTTCTCTACACGCTACTAAGGATCAATTTTAACATTCATACATGAACATCAAGTGTGGTCTCAAATATGGTCATGTTAGCCCTGATAAGGTCACCCTTATATACTAAGTACACCAAGACAATATAATGGAAGGGTGACCAACTTGCAGCCCGGGTGGGGGGGTCACTTAACAATGTAATTGTTAATATGAAAGTAAAAGTTTTTCAGAAATACTATGTGATATTATGTAATTATAGGATTTTGAAATGTTTTTTCTTTGTCAGATTTTGACTTCAATCTCAATGAGATTTTGTTTGTTGAAAAAAATCCAATTAAATCTTGTAATACTGCGATATTCTTTCTCAAAAATACACTTTTTGTTGAAAAACGATTACTGCTTTACTTGTTAGATTTCAAATTAAGTTGTAATATTACAATTATTTTTTTTGCAAAATTTTCTTCACAGTAGTAATAGAATTTTTATCTCTTAAAAAAAAAATATTACCTTCCCGCCAAAGAAATGCTGGAAAACTCTTTGTCACCTGTAACAAAAAACTGATATTTTATTTTATTTATGTACATATACTGTACCCTTATCTTAACATGTTACTAATAGCATAGTTGCCTAAAACAAGTGGGGGAGAAACACAACAAATTCAACAAATTAGAAAAGTCCAATTGCTTCGAGTCAACCTTTGAGGATTATCATGACCAGGATGACTGAGAAGTATGCAAAACAAGCACAATGCTATTTTTTTTTTAATTGATTTTCTCATGGTAGGCTCAAAATGACTCGGGCAATGATGCTATCAAGCTAAAGATGTAAAGACCTGCACTACACTGGATTATTTACCATTGTTGATGGGAAGGACATCAATGGCAAAGCAGCCCCCAAATTGTTCATGTTTTTCTGCGTTGAGCTGATCTCAAAGACATACTCCATTGTAACATCTCTCTTTGATAAACACACTGAAAGCTGTTTTGAATGTGTACAAGAGAGGTTCATTATATTAGAAACAACTTTCAATGGTATACCTAATGTTGTGGCTACTGTGTGGACAGGACCCCAAAAGCCACTTCCAATCAATCCTGCCTGGCAGGTTTACTGCTAGGGCTAGCATAACCTGGTGCATTAACTACCGCTGGGTCAGAGCTACAACCGGGGGCTCACTGTGCACCCAAAAAGGTTTTTATGTGGTTGTGTGAACAAAAAAAGCTAGCTACGGTGACCTCTAAAACAGCTGCTGTTGCTGTTGTTGGGGGACACCCGCGCATGCGTGGAACAACACTAAAGTCACTGTTGTTGAGGAAACTAAACAGCCTCCCTACACCTTCAAAAAAAAAAAAAATATGAAGCGCCAACTCTATAAAAGCTAGTATCTTGGAATTTATTTGTAATCAATGTGGCCAGTTTACAGTTTTTAAAATACCCGGATGTCGTATGATAAATGGAATCGTTATTCTAGGTTTGCTGTGAATATATCACAGGTTTTTATTTTGAAGGTAAGTAACGGCTACTTCCTATTTTTTTCGAGTCTGCCTCCTGCTAGCTTGTCGCTCAACCATGTAGCTGTGATGAATCCTCAAAACTCACCATTTCGATGATTCTCGTCTTTTTGCCTGCTCGTTTCTTCTTGGCGACAATGTATTGAGCCAGAACCACGCCGCCGAACAGGGCGCACACGCTCGCGCTGGCCGCGGCGCCCACTTTGACGACGGCAGTCCGGTCCATGGCGGCACGATCGGAGGTGTGCCGCCGTCGCCGAGAGGAATCCTCGTGCGTACCCTGCGCGTTTGGCTGACGCGAGCTGGGCTGCACGTGACGTCACTGGCGGCAGTGCGGAGCTGCTTCCGGAGCTGCCATGCAGACCGATTGTCTCACTTGAGTCACGTTGCTAAATGCTTGTTAATTTTCATTCAAAAAAACAAAACAAAATACATAAACGATTTTAACATACAAATAATAATAATAAAATCTGGATACAACGCTGATTAATTTCCTTCAAGCCTTTCACATGAAAACGGGTAGATTAAAAAAAAAAAAAAAAAAAAAGTGTATAATTTAAAAAAAAATTTCTCAAGATGTTAAAAAAAGAAAAACCGTGTCAAACAGCAAGTATGCATGGTCTAATAGATTTATTTTAGCTAATTAAAATTGGCATACACCTTTAAAAAAAATAACTTATCACTCCAAGTACCACCATAAGGCCAAACATTAAAATACAAGTAACATACCACCTCGCTGTAGTGTTCAAAATGAGTCAGAGATTTGATTGTACTGTATGTCGCATACAAATTAAAACACTGAAAAAACTCATTTATAAAGGGAAAAGGGGTAGTTATTTTATAGCCACTCAATTTTATTTGACTAACCGGAGTCATTTTGTGACATTTTGAAACAAACAGAGAGGCATCTTATCTTGTCAGGACACTAACAGAAAGGGGAAAAAAAACATTTAGTGCAGGTCAGGTGCTCAAAGTCTTATGACTCAACTTGCAGGAGATGAGCTGGATTGCGAGTAAATCTAACATTTTACGACAAGAGTAGCATGTGTACAAATAAATAAGAACAGGGCGACTCAAAGCTGTCTCGTGAAATCCTCCAGACGGCTGATGACGAGTCATGAGACTTCTGTTTTCTTTTTTTTTCTCAGTCTAGCAACTCAATTCCAAAAACAATTTGGACTGTTTGTGTAATTTGCACAGTTAAAAAGCTACACAAATTAAAGTTTGTGCCACAACCCATCATCATCTTCAACATTACAAATGGGCGTTACTCCACAGGCCGGATGCCCTTGGCCTCCTCCAGCTTCCTTAAGCTCTCATCCCACTGGGTGAACTGCTTGGACAGGAGGAACATCTGACAAAAAAAAAAATTAAAAATAGACACGGCTCAAAGAAATGTACAATTTTATGCACTTACTCAAATAAGTGCCACAACTGTTATAGACACTTGGGATGGGATGTCTCCGTATTTGACTTGACTATATACATTTTTTATTTTGGGTTACTCTGCTATGTTTCTATAACGCTTTTATAAGTACCATTTTGTTGTATTCCTCAAAAAGCTTCTTGACTTCCAGCGACTGAGCATCCGTCTGGTCCTGAAATAGAGCCAATAGTGAGGTCCCAAAAGGTGAAATCCGAACAAATTAAACCGAAGTAATGAGCGACGCCATGCAGGATGTGGCCTGCATGTTTTTACCTGCTGTTTGATGTGAAGCTGGGAGAGACGCTGTAGCTTGGTGGTGTGCTCGGGAACATCTGGAAGCAAACACCAAAAAAATAAATATAGTACTTACCTCCTATATTTCGATTTTTAATACTACAAACATTCACCTTTTGTACAATTACAACAACAGGTGCTAATTATCACTTTTAAACAACATATTTTATTAAGTTAGCGTGTGGTTCTGGAACATATCCCCCTTGATGAACAGGTGTTCACTCACTGTATTATTAACAATCTAAAAAATTACATGACAACCAAAAAGGGTTACCTCGGATGTAAGTACTCTCCAGCATTGGCTGCAGGTTGCTGGCCTGCTCCAGCAAAGCAGCGTGGGAAAGCAGGAAGTCCTCCTCTGTAGGCACAATCACAATAACATGATGGTCAGTAAAAACATCCTCCATGTCTAAATCAACATAATTCTGCATCTGTATTGTTCCATTTCTCACCAGCGAGGATGAATTCCAGCTTCATAGTGTCGGGCACAGCAATGTGGTCGGTGAACTGGGGGTCCAGGTACTTCATCAGGTCCTCAACTGTACAAATACAAAAAATAAGTTAATAGAATAGAGCAGGTTGAAGAAATTTGTCATAGTTGGTTTTTAATGTGGCTGTTTGACTCACTCTTTTTGTGCAGGATCTTGACTCGCTCCCTCTTGTTGGCCGTGTTGGTTAAGCCAGCCTGAATTCTTGCTAAGGACTCTGCACACTGCAAAACAGAGGACACTAATGACATCATTGTTACTTGTAGTCGTAAAAGCAAAAACATGTGATCTGATTCTGCAGAATGATTCACATGGAATGAATAGAAACTCAAGATATCAATTTGTAAATGGTAATCTGAATATTAATAAACTACAAACAAGCCCAAACCACACAAAAAGCAGTTACTGTAGCAGGGTCTTGTGCGGTTGTATCATATGACAGCAAGATTGCCTTAAGCTACAGATGAGACGATTTTGCTTTTGTATGACAAGTTGCATCGAAAGTAAAAAAAAAAAAAAAAAAAAAATCACCCCTACATATGCAATCTATACTTTTACACTAATTTAATTACATATCGGTGTATAAAACTCGATTTAAACGCCAGAAATCCATTCAGTGGCCAGCTAAATCTAACGCACATTGACACTGATGCTAAAACATTGCTACGTTGACATTAAGTAAGGTAAAACTAAATAGCAAACATGCAAACACTACATTACAAAATTATCCCTGTACACTGATTCATGTAAATAAGGGACAGTTGGGAAAGTGGTCAGCTATCGTTAGCTTCGCTAGACTCGCAGCTAGTTAGCTTCTTAGCTCGGCCACACCTATAAATAAAAGTAAGCCTGAAAACTAACCTTTAACGGTTTTGAACTTTTATTCCTTCTGTCTCCATATATGCGAGTCTCTAGTGCCTGAAGGCGCATTTCCACGTTATCTACCGCCGCTTTCTTGTCCATTTTCGTAGCTTTTTTGACGACAAAACGGGAGGACCCAAAACAGCCCTCACCCGTCTACGTATATTCCGTGCGTCGACGCATTTTGATGACGATTTTCCTTTAAACCTTTATATCCACTTTTAAATATTATAAACATGTTTATTACGTTATAAAAGTGACGACCCCTTTCTATAGAATTGAAAAAAATTATATATATTTTTTAATTAAATAAAACATTGTGAAACCTTCATCATTTTACCACCAGGCTCCAGGGGTCGCTGTTTTTATACTACTCTTCTTCGGCTGTTGTCAGTCAGCTGGGATTGGGAATGACAACATCGCTCAAACACCTCTCTTCTTCCTTACAACATCACAGACAACGTAGGCTTTTATCCATTTCCACACTCTCGCAACATGCCCGTGACAAACACTAGAAAACCAAGCCTGTGACGCTAAATCGTTATTGGAAGACACTTCCGCGTTGCTTTTCCACTAGGTATGCTAGCTAGTAGTTGTGCTAATGTCAGTTTCTCGCTTCACGCATTTCTCGTTTTGTGGATCGTTTGACGTATACAGAGAAATAATACATTCACCGAAGACTGGTTTTTAAAGCAAGTTGCTTATTCTCTTTTGATGTTTATATCAATGTGTTTTGAATACTTAGAATTTATTGTTTGCGTGTACTTGGTTTTTGAAGTTAGAATTACACAAACTTTTGTGGAATTTGCATGCCCCCCCCATCCTCCGTGGATTTTTCCTCCCACCTTTTAAAAACATGCAAGTTAGCCTCATTGTTGACTCTAAATTGTACACAGGTTGGATGTGAATACGTATTTGTCTAAATGTGCAATTGCAATTGAAGTACGGCCAATCGAGTATAGCGTAGTCTAGCTAGCTCCAGCTCACTCTAATACGACTTTTGGACTGGTGAGGTGCAACTGCTCAAAGAATGACAAATGTGCTTTTCTGGTAGGACAGGAAGCTGAGCGCTTCTGGACTTGCAGCTCGGACTTGAGAGGCGTCCAGTCTTTATGAGCCACTGGGAACAGCAGCACCAACAGCAACAACATGGCAGATGACAAAGACGTGCTGAGAGACGTCTGGTTTGGCCGGATACCCGCCTGTTTCACTCTCAACCAGGACGAGGTGACGGAGAGAGAGGCAGAGCCTTATTATGTAGGTCATACACTTGTTACTCAACTTCATGTCAGTTCTATTTCGTCCCTCCCAACTCCAAGATACGGTTATGTCCAGTGTGCTGTGTATAAGTCAATGACAATGAGGCTCTTGTTTTCCCACAGCTGTTGTTGCCCAGGGTGAGCTACCTGACCCTGGTCACCGACAAGGTGAAGAAGCACTTCCTGAAAGTGATGAGGGCCGAGGATGCGGGGGAAATGTGGTTTGAATACGAAGGGACGCCGCTCAAATGGTGAGGGAACCAAATACATAATGTGGACTGGCAAATTGGGTTAATGGGTGTCTTATTATTATTATTATTATTTTATTTTTATTTTTTATTTTATTTTTTTTTAATACTAGCCAATTGTGCTTTTACATTACGAAGAGTCCTGTAATATTTGTTGCATCAATTAAGACTGGTTGAAATGTGTTAGTTTTTGTTTTTTTTTGTTCATGTTTGTCATTAAGTAACTGATTAATTTGCCTGATTGTAAAATAATAATACAAATACAAATGGTACCACTCCCAACCCACTTCATATAGATTCATGTTTCACTAAAAAAGCCAAAGAAAAAGTTGAGGAACTAAACTGAAGTCTAGCTGTATGCATCCATTGCAGCAAGTGACATCTTAACTTGCAATATGCTATGCTGTCAATACAGAGATTTTCCACAGGGTGTCAGTGTGGCCACACACAACATTTAGAGTCAATCGCAGCCTCAATAGTTCTAGTAAATACAAATCACAGAGTACATGTGAATATTGATATTTATTTCTCCAAAATAAACAGAAATTCATTATGTTGTTCCTGATGTCAGGCACTATCCAATCGGTGTTCTGTTTGATCTCCACGCTTCCAACTGTATCTTGCCGTGGAGCATCACTGTTCACTTTAAGGTAACAGCTCTCTTTTTCATTTTTATGTGATCTCTTAAGTCACGCATTGAAGTGACCAGAATACTACTGTAGGCATATCTCTGATTATGTGGTTTCTGTAATATAATTGTCTATAACCATTAGGGGTGTGAATTGCCGATTTCGATTCGATACCGATTAATCCCGATACGAATTTATAAGTCGATTGTTGCGATTTTTTTTCATTCAAATTTAGAAAATACTAATCAGTAAGCCTGCGATTGGTTGGCAACCAGTCCAGGGTGTCCCCCGCCTACTGCCCAGAGCCAGCTGAGATAGGCACCAGCAGCCCCCGCGACCCTTGTGAGGAATAAGC